>NW_021605140.1:2141226-2197842 GCF_004785775.1 Grammomys surdaster | reverse complement strand
GAGCACTACCAATGCCAGCTATACAGTGAGCACTACCAATGCCAGCTGTACAGTGAGCACTACCAATGCCAGCTGTACACTGAGCACTACCAATGCCAGCTATACAGTGAGCACTACCGATGCCAGCTGTACAGTGAGCACTACCAATGCCAGCTATACAGTGAACACTACCAATGCCAGCTATACAGTGAGCACTACCGATGCCAGCTATACAGTGAACACTACCGATGCCAGCTATACAGTGAGCACTACCAATGCCAGCTATACAGTGAGCACTACCAATGCCAGCTATACAGTGAACACTACCGATGCCAGCTATACAGTGAGCACTACCGATGCCAGCTATACAGTGAACACTACCGATGCCAGCTATACAGTGAGCACTACTTAGACTAGAAAGTGACAGCGTCAGGCATGAGGGAGTGTTCCTAATACGAATAAAATTCTACTACCGAAAGAGAGAGCAGAGAGAAGAAAGTTGAAGCTTTCTTAAGACAAAAGAAGCTTAGTACCTGATCCCAGGTCTCCAGAAAAAGAGAACTTTAACATAAGAAGATGTGTGCACTTGAGAGGCAGAGGCAGGGTTAGGAGTTGAGACTCAGCTACAGCTACATAGGAAATTTGAGGTCAGCCTGAGCTACATGAGACCCTTTCTCAAATGAAAAAAAAAATCTAAATTCCTTTGTATAAAGTACAGTTACTAATACAGCTAAAACATTTTACACTTTTAAGTTTGCTGTCTCTAAAATTTTGATGTAAGAGGATTGATGATATGTTAGGCTAATTAAAGGTTACAAGCGTACCCTTTTTCTCTGAATTTCCTTTCGTCAGGATTCCTGGGATGGCCAGCACATTCCTGTACTTTTCTCTATTTTTTGTGGTTTGTTAGTGGCGGTGTCCTATCACCTCAGCCGACAAAGCAGCGACCCATCTGTACTGTTGTAAGTGAAATCCACTCCTATTGTTGGACATTTAAGTTGGCATTTCTAATAGTCCAGGCAGCTCCTTCCCTCAGCCTACTCTATCTTGGTTAAAAATACGTTAACTTTGAATCATGCTGATTATGTTAGCTGAAAATGTATGTTGTTGAAGATTTTGTTTTTACTTTTTTATTTTGTGTGTGTGTGTGTGCGTGTGTGTGTGTACACTCATGCAAGTGTGCTGTTCAAGTTTCATACATATTTTCTGCTAAAAAATACTTTTATTTTTTTCAAATAAAGCACTTTGATCCAATCCAAGATTTTTCCAAAAACTGATGAGAAGAACCCAGAAGACCCTCTGTCTGAAGTGAAAGACCCACTGCCGGAGAAGCTTAGCAATTCTGTTGTAAGTGTAGCTTTTTAACCGTGACTTATGACAGATGATTGTATTATATGACGAGTACTTTTGAAAGTCTTTAGTAATCGGATGAACTAAGTGTTATTAAATATAGTTGATTGTATTCAGTTCAGATTTTATCATCCTTGTTAAGCATCCTTCATCTAAAAAGTCCAGAATAGTCTTGACTAGACTCAATTACTCTCTGAGTACACAGACAGGGAAAGCTGCACATCCAGTCTCGTGTGGTCAGTCACAGTCAAAGCACAGGCTCCTTACGGTGCTGCTTAGTCACCTTCAGACTGTTAGGCACACATGGAAAATGAATCTTACTTTTTTAAGTGCACCTCATCTCCTCAAACTATGTCATGTTATATATGGAAATATTCTCAAATTCCCAAAGATCCACAGTCTCACATGCTTCTGGTCCTAAGCAGTTTGGGAAGGAGATCGTTAGCCTGTGTGTGAGAAGTCCTGTCCTCACACATGGTCTCAGTATAGAAGAATGTGTCAGAGGGTTTCATGTCCAGTAAAATTAAGTCAGTTCATTGGTCCTAGACATATAGGTCCTCCTCAGGGGAGACGCGGCTCTGAACATTGACTACAGCAGTGGTCTCTCCAGCCTCGTTTCACTTCCCGTACTTTTGTTTACTGGCAGTCAAATCCAGGCCAGAAGTATGAACTGGAAATCCCAGAAATAATCTGTAAGTTTTACACTATACTGCACTCTAAGTAGCAGGATGAAATGCCGCGTGTTTCACTGGGACATGAAGCATACTCTTGTTCAGGTTATCTGCTGTGCACACCACTACCATCCACCAATTCCTGAGTAGCCCCTCAGTTACCTGTATAACTGTATGGTAAAGTACCAGCTGTAGTTTTAGGTATCCATAGGGACCATAGAACTTAACTGCCCACAGGTAAGGGTAGAGTACTGGTTAAACTGTTTAACGTAGGTTAGATTGTTATTTTTCCTGTTGATTTACAAAAAAAAAAAAAAAAAAAAAACAATGTCATCTGCTTGGTTGTTCAAGGGCAGTATAAAAAGTGTGTTTTGTGGCCTGGAGAGATGGCTCAGCAGTTAAGAGCACTGCTGCTTTGGCAGACAGCCTGGGTTCAGTTCTTAGCACCCACATGACAGCTTACAATTACCTGTAACTCTAGTTCCAGGAGACCCAACACCTCCTGGTTTCTGCAGACACTGCAGACAAGTTGTAGATAGGCATTTCCACAGGTAAAACACTTAAATACTCATAAATACATAGGAATATTTAAAAGTTTCCAGTTCAAAGGAAAGAACAGTCTCCTAACTTACTGTGCTTACTAGAGTATTCCCAGTTCAGTTTAGTGACTCATAATGTCTCTTTTGTAACTTGAAAAGTGAGTTTTAGCAATTCATATCTGTTTTGTAGGACAAACACATTTTATTTCCTATTTTATTTTAGAGTGTTTTGTTGTTGATCTGGGCATTGATCCCTGGGTCTTAATGCTTGCAAGGCAAATGCTCTTCTGTTGAAACTGTATCCCCAGTCCCTTCATTTTACATTATTTATGTCTGAATGATAAACCTACCTAAATACTAATTGAACATAGTACCTATTTTCAGTGAACATGACTGTTCACAAATTTTTCAGAAAAATAGAAGTAACAAACTACCTCAAGATAGACTTGAAGGAAATTGTCTTTTGACTTTAGTTTCTATGTTTGCGTTAAGCATGGTAGAATGTTAAATGTGGCTTATATGTCAACTGATTATTAGGTGGCCCAGAAGACAAGAAGATCCTGTTTTTTACTACAGAGTTGAAGTATGCTTCCAAAAATTTAAAACCTGAAATGCTCCCAAATCACCATTCCAAAAAAACAAAACAAAACAACAACAACAAAAAAAAACCTTGAGTTTTTAGAACATTTCTGTGTCCAGATTTTTTTTTTTTTTTTTTAGGTTTTTCGAGACAGGGTTTCTCTGTGTAGCCCTGGCTGTCCTGGAACTCATTCTGTAGACCAGGCTGGCCTCGAACTCAGAAATCCGCCTGCCTCTGCCTCCCAAGTGCTGGGATTAAAGGTGTGCGTCATCACCGCCCGGCCTGTGTCCAGATTTTTAGTTCAGAAATCCTCAGTTGGCTGAGTCCACAGAAGTCCTCCAAAGGCTGAACGGATTCCAGAGCTGGAAACACTTTTGGTCCTGAGTTCAGATAAGGGACCCTTTACCCCTTGAAAACCGCACATATAATGTATGTGTGTGGTTTCGATGCCTCAGAGGATAGGCTTTGGGGGGTTCTGGTTTTTTTTTTGTTTTTTGTTTTGTCAATAAAAAAGCAAATGTAAGCCAGGCGGTGGTGGCGCATGCCTTTAATCCCAGCTCTTGAGAGGCAGAGGCAGACGGATTTCTGAGTTCGAGAGTTCGAGGCCAGCCTGGTCTACAGAGTGAGTTCCAGGACAGCCAGGGCTACACAGAGAAACCCTGTCTCGAAAAACCTAAAAAAAAAAAAAAAAGCAAATATACTGACCAGTGAAAGGAGAGGTCTTCTGGAAGACTTTGTTTACAGCTTTAGAAACTAGACGAGTTGTTTGGGTTCCTACCAAACTCAGAGGAGACCCCAAATGTGAGAAAATTGAGGAAAAATAGATTTATTCTACATAATTATTTTATATGAGAAAAAAAACAAAAAATGCTGACATGTATTAGTGCAAAATTATCTTTAAAGCTTTACTGATTTGGAAAAAGGAGTTGTTTTTTTTTTTTTTTTAGTTGTATGCAAAGAAAAGCATAGTGGCATTTTGGAGGTGGAGGCAGGAGGATTGGGTAGTAAGTGCCATCCTTACTACATAACAGTTGGAGTCGGCCTGGATTACATGAGACCTTAGCTCAAAAACAAACAAGTATGGAATTTTTTAATTATTGCCCTTTGTCCCACAGAGTGAACGTCTACAGTCGGACCTGGTAGTGTGTGTTGTTATTGGTGTGCTGTATTTTGCTATCCATGTGAGCACAGTGTTCACAGCTTTGCAGGTAAGGAATCCTCTGGTTGGGGTTGATAGAAAGTAATGTTACCGATGTGTGACACTGTGGGACTGAAACATTTGGGTCTTTTGTTTTGTTTTTGGTGTGTGTTCAGTTTTAGTAGTAAGTTTTATTCCTTCACAATTTCATACATATATACTATGTTTTCTTGTCATCCCTCCCCAAATTCCCTCCAGCCCCTACCAACCCTTCCCCAAATATCTTTTCCCGACTCACTATTGATTTTGTTTGGTATTCTGTATAATTGAACCAGAGCCTAGGTTTGGAGCTAATTATGAGATCGTGGTAGATAGGTTTATCATGGGAGTCACAGCTGAATACTGTACCCCTCTGTCTTCTAGAATCTGTTGGTTGCCACAGTTCAGTAGTGGTCAGGACCCGTGAGGCCTCTCCTCACCTATAGCTGACTGTTACAAGAGCCTGACTTCTGTGGACTCACTGCTCGTATACACTGCTGCTGCGAGTCCGTGGTGTAGTGGCTGTGTTAGTGCTTAGAGTATGGTATCCTGCTCCCTGTCTCCCATCCTTCTGCCTCTACATTCTTTCTGCCCTTGCTTCTTCAGTGGTCCCTGTGCCTTCAGGAATATATGAACTTTTGTTTTCTCTAGGCTGCAAGTCTCTGTGAATGGCTTAGGAGTTTTTCCTGTTACTGCAAACATCTGAGGTGAAGTGTATCTAGTCTTCATTTCCTCGTTTACTGCTGGCTGCAGACTTTAGTTCTTGTCTGTAGTTCTTCCATAAGTTCCCAAGTGTCTTCTAAATGACATCTCTTTTCCACAGAGCAAGTGATGCTAGGGAAAGCCTCCGTCAAAATGGACTCTTGTAGAATCTCTTCTGCAAATGGTGCACCCTTCTTTGTTCTCTTGGTCATGTAGACTGACTGGTATAGCACGGGAAGCAAATACACAGAGGTGGAGACACTAAGAAGTCAGGACCATGGGGACCATACAGAGCAGTCTGCCCTCAGGCCCCCATGATTTATATCCATCCTGTATACAAGATACGCTTTTTCTACTAAAGTCCTCAAAAGCCTTACTTGAGTTCTGCTGGAGAAGTTGAATCTTGTCATCCAGGCAGGTGGAGGGATGGGTGAGCACCTCTGCTTATTTGCTCATCATGGGCAGTTCCACATGGGAAGTTCTTCTATCTGAGCACCGCCCAGTCCCCTTGCTTCATGTGGCGCTCTCATGACTATATTCCAGGTTTTCCTTATGGTGCCACTTCCTTTGGTCTCAAAGATGTCTGAAAAAAATGTTTCTTGTTCTGTACATCTTTTATTCTGCACCCTGTGGTTTGGGAAGGTATTGCCTGGGGTGTAACTGCAGGGTGACAGTTTCACTCTTCCAGCATCTGAAAGGTCTCACAAGGTCTTGGTTCTCATCTTGTGATAAGAAGTCTTGCAATTGTTCTGTCTGTATCCCTCTGTGCATAGTGTATCTTCCTCTCCTGCTTGTGCAGTTTGTCTTATCACTAGTAGAGCATAATGTGATTAAAATGTACTTATGCGTGGTTTTCTTTTGTAGCTGAGGTTCATTTCTCTGATTTATACTTTACATTAAGTTTGGAGACATTGGCTATCGTTCTAGGATTTGTTTTGTTTTATCCTGTTCTCATTGTCCCACCCCACCTCAGTGATTCCAGTCGCATGTGTCTTGTGGTTCCCTGATGCTGTTTGTTTCAGTTCTTTTTTCCTTTGGGTTGACATTGGGTCTGTTGTCTGTACCTCACTAATCTTCTCTTCTGTGCCGTAATCTCTCATCAATCCCATTCAGAGTCTTTTTGATTTCATAATCTATGGTTTTCATCTTTAAAAGTCTGTTAAGACCTTTTTCCTATTGTATGTAGTGTTCTGGACATACGGATTTGGCCATTATTTTTAAGAGCATCCTTATCTTCTGATCCTGATATCTGTATCACTGTGGGTTGGTTCTGAGTGGATGAGTTTTCTGCCTTTACTCTGAGTTCTGATGTCCCGATTCTTTGTACATACAGATTTTTTCCACAGTTTGACCTGTGTACACTTTGTTTACTGACCTCTCTGGCCCCCAGCTCCCCATCACGCCACCTTCCCTCCTACCTCAGGTCTCTCTTGTGCACTCGTGTCTACTTGTGCTTTGTGACTCACCAAGATTAACCAGGGGCGTCTGTGTGACAGTGGACTTAGAGCTACCCATTGGAGCGTAGTGGGCTCTCAGCAGTCGAGACGGGCAGGGTAGACTAAATGTAGATAGGGCTGTAGCCTACTGTCTGTGGCCCCTTGAGTTAAAAGTCCCCCAGTTCTGTCAGCTCTGACCAGCAGTGTCTCATATTCACAGCCCTTCATTGGTTTTTCAACTCCATCTTCCACTTTCCTTGTACACTGCTCCCTGAGTTTTAGATGGGTGGTGGAGTTGGGCCAAAATCTGAGGCTTGTTTTCTACATTTTGGGCATTCTCTACATTCACACTGTTCATCATAAGAGTAGGCTTCCCTGATTCAGGCTCTTGTCTACAGTGTAAGCAGAAGTATTTAGAAGGCAGTCAGATAGTTAACCACAGAAATACATTCCCCGCATGGGCCTCCTACCTCCCAGACTTGGGTTGTTAGCTATAGGCTAACAGGACCAGACATCATTGGTTCAACACATCCTCCTGTTGTCTTAAATACATTCAGAGAGCTCTATGGACTTTTTTTTTTTTTTTTTTTTTTGGTTTTTGGTTTTTCAAGACAGGGTTTCTCTGTGTAGCTCTGGCTGTCCTGGAACTCACTCTGTAGACCAGGCTGGCCTAGAACTCAGAAATCCCCCTGCCTCTGCCTCCCAAGTGCTAGGATTAAAGGCGTGCGCCACCACTGCCCAGCAGGAAATTTTTAAGTGGATGCCAAGAGTGGAAATTTGCCCTTTTAGGTGTTACATTGTCTATTTCCAGAATCCTTGAACACTGTCCCTAGATAGTCTTAACCCCTTGACAGGTTGATCCCCTCAAGTCTTGCCAGTTGATGAGGTGGGACAAGGGGCCATGTTTAGCTAGACCGCATTTGTATCTCCTACAAGTAGGAATAAGCACTCTTAGGCCTCTGCTGGGTATATGTGAACCTTGATCTTTCCCAGGCTAGCTTGTGGGGGTGGCGCTCTCACAGTCCTGTGAGAATCCTCTATGCTTTGTTGTCCCTCCTATGCTTCTTCATAGTTCCTCATGTGTATATGCTTCTCATTCCCATGAATACTGGACCATCTACTTATCTCAAGGGTCTCCTCTATAGTTTCCCTTAGGTTCACAGTCTTTTCTGATGAAGTCTGGCTGTCCTCCCAGTTCCTAGCTCTCTCTTGGAGCTGTGAGCAGGGCCAGCACAATCCCCTCCTTGGTTCCCTTACTTCTGGGCAAAGGCTTATTTCTGTAACTCTTGCCTAATACAAACCACTGGGACTTGTGTTGTACTCAGTTTTGGTTCTTCCCTATGGGAGGGCATGTCACTATTACAATTATTTAATATTTATTGTTAAGCATGTTTGCTTGTTTTTCTTCTTTCCAATTTGAACTTGAGTTCCTAACACTTAGAAATAAGGGCCAGTGTTCCTCAGGTGACAACTGGACACTCATTCATGTCTCTAAGGGGCTCCAGAGTTTTAGATATATATGACTTTTGTTGTTAACATTGGAAGAAATGGTGTTCATTCTTCCTCCTGTGAATCTAATCATGCAGGGACCTGCCTCTGACAGCACCGCATACAGAGACAAAGGAGAAGACCCTTTGTGCTGTTCCATTCTACTCTTCCCTCTGACTGACCTAGCCCGTGTTCTTTATCTTCACTAGTTCAGACAGTTGCTCAGACAGTCATGGAGAACATTCTTGGAGAAGGAAACAACAGTTCTAGCCACTTTCATTGACTAGAGTGTCAAACACCAGAGTAGTTATCATATTTCAGATATGTGTAAGGGCGTGTTCAACTAACATTCGGTGGCTTATTTAGGCAGAAAAAAATGCTACAAATACAGAAACTGTTTGTTTGTTTATTTGTTTGTTTGTTTGTTTTGGCTGCTAAGATTGACTTTACTTAAAGTTCCTTATTAATGGATGAAAAATGAAACCAAAAAAAGTAGAAGCTTTGCATGGACCCGGTGGGGGTCCTCACCTCCTCCTCCTCCCCTGAACTCTGTCTTCCAGCCTGCTCTCAAGTACGTGCTGTATGCCCTGGTTGGCGTGGTGGGGCTCATAACCCATTACGTATTGCCTCAAGTAAGAAAGCAGCTACCGTGGCACTGCTTCTCCCGACCTCTGCTGAAGACAGCCGAGCACAATCAGTATGAAGTCCGAAGTAAGTATGTCTTCGACACCCGTGGTCCTGTGGCTCACCCTTGCTCCTGTGGCTCACCCGTGGTCCTGTGGCTCACTTTCGTATGCCAGCAGGCAAGCTAAGCAGACGGCATTGAGTCCCACTTTGGCTCATGTTTCTTGTGGTGGAATGGAAGCTTCTGGTGAAGTCTCTCCTGCAGAGCAGTCTTCTGCTAAAGGAGCAGCAGCTGTGCTCCCAGGCCATCTTCCAAGAGCAGACTTCGATTCCTGCTCTAACTCTCACACACGTGTCGCTGGTGTGTCTGGTGTATGACTTCTCTGTCTTGCGGTCCCCAATCCACTTTCTCCCTAATCAATATACAGGCAGCTCGGTCCCCATCTAGTCCTCCATTTGAAAAGTTTTAACTTAGTCATGAAGGAAGGAAGGAAGGAAGGAAGGAAGGAAGGAAGGAAGGAAGGAAGGAAGGAAGGCCTTTGTCCCTTATGCCACAAGAGACATTGTCCTACTTAAGAACAGTAGTGATGGTCCTCTCTGTAATTGCTGCTGTGTTATGGCATAAGGAATGAAATGACTGGAGAAGAGATGAAGACTTGTCCATTCAGCCAGCTTCTCCCTTCCCTTGTAAACTGTGACTCACTCTTCCTTGTCCGTTGGTCCTGTGACAGGCCATGCTACACACAAGTGACTAAATTAACCAAGCTTTCCTCCGTGGACTTCAGTGAACTACTGTAAAGAGGGTGACTCACCCAGTCATTTGAGTATGAGTTGATATTTTTAAAGAACATTGAAGCCTTTGAAACTGTAACAGAGTTGACTTTCTGGTCTCACAATGGGCCTCTTAGTGAAACCGACTGAAGCAGTGTGGTCCTAGTGCTGACCACAGCCTGAACCATGGAGACACTACCAAATACTAATGAGCAAGGTGGGGAATGATGCTGTGGAGACCTTTTGCAAAATAAGTGCCCTTTTAGTAAGGGAGACTAAATGAAACTGTAAGGCCTGGTATTGGCCTGCTCTTGGCATCAGAAAAGTAGCCCAGAATGACAGACTCTGGTTTGCTTTTGTTTTCTATGATGAATCATTTCTGTCACACACACACACACACACACACACACACACACACACGGTACCAAATATATCTGTTTCATTTTTAAAATCAATAGTTTTATTGGTTGTGTAGTTCTTTATTTTAATCAGTCTAAATTTTTTACAGATTTTGAATTGCCGTAACATTTTTGATTTATTGAAAGTACTGAACTGTAGAACTAAACTGTTTTTTTTTGGGGGGGGGGCTTGTTTTTTCTTTGTACTGATGTTATAAATGTAAAGACTGTCTAGCAGCCTGGTGTACTGTTTTTAGATATCCAAAGGACTTGTTACCTTAGCCACCATATGTCACTAGTGAAGAAAATGCCTTATAAACTGGGTGACTTTCAGCTGTGTGTGTGTGTGTGTGTACATCTATAGAATATACTTTCCCCCTGGAAAGCCAGACACTTTAATAGAACTGACTTATCTAGGATTGAGGCACAGCCCAAGAACCTTTAGTAATGTCTTCTATATACAAATATAGAAACGAGAAAAATTACAGTGAAGAGTAAGATCTCCAGAAATTAAAATTTTGCTGGAGATGCAGATCCATGGTGAACAGTTGACTCCTGTGTTAAGGCCCTGGCCTGATACACAGCTTCACATAACGGCTTATAAAAGTAAAGCTACCTAAGTATGAGTGCTGTCTAGGTCAGAAACTGTGTATGTACATGTGTGCTTGTGTGTGCATATGTCTCTGCAAGTGTGTATGCCTGCATTTGTGTGTGCTTGCGTGTGCATGTTTGTTAGCATGTGTGTATGCTTGCACACATGCATGAGTGTGAGTGTGTGTGTGATGGCATAAAAGTTGACCATTGAAGTAGGGGTTTCTTATGTTTTTGTACTCATAGCTAAATTTGAGCTAAATTTGAGTCCTGAGTTCACCCTTTCTTCTTACATATGCCCGACTGTTTTAAGCACTGTATGAATTGTGATCTTCTGGACTTGTTGCCTCATCAGATGCAGCCACCATGATGTGGTTTGAAAAACTTCATGTGTGGCTTCTTTTTGTGGAGAAGAATATCATCTATCCACTGATTGTCCTCAACGAACTGAGCAGCAGTGCAGAGACAATTGCCAGTCCAAAGAAACTAGACACAGAGTAAGTGTGTAGTCATCTGACCCATGCCCTTAGAGTAGAACAATAATAAACAACGCCTTACACACTTGGTAAAGCGTCTTGAATCATTGGTCACATACCACTAAGCACTCTTTCTGTCCCACGGCATCAGAAGAGGAGCCACTCAGGTGACGGTGGCTTTGTCTTCCCTTTTTTGAGCATCACTGTATTTTTATTGTTCTTGGCTTTTTAATGGCAAGCAGTATTTTATGAGAGGGTGCTTATTAGATCACGTGAGTTTGGGTTTCTGCTCAATGGCTCAGCAGGGAAAGGTTCCCGCTGCCAAGCCTCATGACCTGAGCTCAGTGTCTGGGACCCACATAATGGCAGAAGAAAACCAACTCCAGCCAGTTGTCTTCTGACCCCCACACATGATGCGGCAAGTGTGCGTGTGCACACACATGTGTATGCATTTTTACAAAATAAAGGAAATACTGTAATTTTAATAATAAAAGTAAAGTTAGTTTGTATTATCAGATGGCAGGTCTGGGAGGCAGCTGTTGTGTACTTGCACGCCAGACCGTGTAGGTGCTCATTTGCCTACATGGTTGTTCTCAGTCAGACTCAGTAGTCTTAGTTCCATGTTGGGGAGTGTCAGTACAGTATTTTTATGTATTAAATGCAGCTAATGTTAAATTGAAATGCTAGAGAACCAGGTTTCAGAACTATAAGTTTTATTTTTTAAACATGCTTATTTATATAGAAGATAGAGATCACAGTGTGTACTAATAAAGAATGTTGTATTAGTGCCTTTCAGGGTGTCATATGCTTATCATAGAGATCACTGTTATACACTGTTACAGATATACAATATCAATTTCCTGAGACAAAGGAGTGGCCACTGTGATCTCCTGAGTACTAGGATTACAGTTGTGTACACACACACACACACACACACACACACACACACACACACACACACACACCCTGCTTCTATACATCAATTCTAGAAGTCTGTTTGGTCTCTATCAAAAGCTGAGCGAGCATGTGCTGACCTCAGGGTTGGCGGACGCTGGGTATTTACAACACAAGCTGATGGGCTGTGCCTGTCTCTGCTGCAGGTTGGGAGCTTTGATGATCACCATCGCTGGCCTGAAGCTGCTGCGTTCCTCCTTCAGCAGCCCCACGTACCAGTACATCACTGTCATCTTCACTGTGCTCTTCTTCAAGTTTGACTATGAAGCCTTCTCCGAGACGATGCTGCTGGACCTCTTCTTCATGTCTATCCTGTTCAGCAAGGTAACCCATCATGGCACATCTGCCTCTGCAGAAAGTCTTCGCCCACTGACGTGCTTGGCCAGGTTTATGCTGGTCTTACATCTGACTACTGGCTTCGAGTAATAGTCTTCTTCTCTCAGCATTATTTTGGAGCATATTAAACCCAGGAAGCAGTGCTTGTCACATGATCCATAAGAGCCAAAGCAAATAAGAACTTATGTAGACTGTATCCAGTGGTAGCAGTTGAGATTCTGACAGATGTCTAGTACAAAGAGAAATTGCTGTTCAATAGACGGTGGCCACTGTATTAGATTTTCTCCTGGTTCCTTGTGACATTGTGTTTGGAAGTTCAAGGGAAATGTGCCCTGGGTTAAAATACACGCATATATTACAGACACCTCGAGTTTCTGTCCAAGGACAGCAGTCTTGTGGCTTCTACCTCTCGGTTTGCTGGCAGTAGTAGTAATGCTGTGATTGGCCAGAAGAGGGCAGAGAACTCTTAAAAACACCAATCCATAAGTCCATGTCTACATTAAAAAAAAAATCCTTGTATCAAGTTGATGCCAGTGTTTTGGCAGTTGATAAATCTTGTCTTGCTATGGGAAAATGACGCCAATTCCATTTTCCTGTTAGGAAGAAGTCACATCTTACAGGCTGTCTGTCTTCTGGTTGGAGTGCCTGCTTGAGTGTTCTGACAGCTCTCTCTCTGTTCTCACAGCTCTGGGAGCTCCTCTATAAGCTGCAGTTCGTGTACACCTATGTGGCTCCCTGGCAGATCACGTGGGGCTCTGCGTTCCATGCTTTTGCTCAGCCCTTTGCGGTGCCCCGTATCCTTCACAACACTTTATGAGAATGGCTAGTCATATCCTTGATGAGAACGCCCGCCTAAGGCAGACATGCCAGGGACTGTGACAAGCTGGCAAAGCCTCACAGGCGTGGAGAACCACCTATTCTGATTGAGTTTGTGCAACCCACAGATGAACCAAACGCAAGCAGAGATTAAGGATTTGTAATAAGTAATGCCATTTTTAAATTTCATATTTAAAATGTAAGTATGATTGTTATTAAAGTCTAGGAACTTTTAATGCACTTGGGATAAATGAACAGAACATTTTTCACAACAGTCTTAATTAAATCCCTCGGTGAAAGTTTCCATTCTCATGCCTCAAAAGTGCTTTAAAGTAACCAGGAAGACTAGTGACTCCAGCTGTGTTCAGATACAGACTTTTGGTATCTGCAGTTTTTTAAGAAGAACTTTACCCACATGTGTTATGCTTTTCAGTACTTGTGTGTTGCACATGTAAAGGTCAGAAGTCAACGAGGAAGAGCTAGTTCTCTCCTAGTGCCTTTACCTGCAAAGCCGTCTCATTTAGCCCCAGGTTCTGGGTTTGGCCTCTGTAAAGGTAACCCGAGTATATCAGTCCAAGGTTGACACGTGCCTTCTCCCTCTTTTCTTTTCCCTGTTGGTTGTGTTTATTCCTTAACTGTGTCTGCGTAGACTCGGCTATGCTGTTCGTTCAGGCAGTAGTGTCGGCCTTCTTCTCAACGCCACTGAACCCCTTCCTGGGTAGCGCCATATTCATCACCTCCTACGTGAGACCTGTCAAGTTCTGGGAGAGGGACTACAAGTGAGTGCTTGGAGCACACAGAGCCAGTTTCTGTCTGTTTTACAGGGAAGAACAATCAACAGCATCATCATAAAAAATATTTTTGATCATAATTTGTTTGATTGTTTTTGCTAAAAATTTACATCTGTTTTTAAAAATTGAAGATTATATAAATAGAATTGAGGAAATTGATGTTTATTTTCTCAACTATTTGTGTGATTCTTAAAAGTATAGTCCTATTTATACTCCTCTGCCTTTTTTATAATGACGTGTCTTTTTAGGCCCTATCAGTAACACCATGACTTTTGTAATACAGTGTTACACCTTTATAATGGCTGCAGTGTGTTATAGCATATTTTCCTTAGAAATGTCATAGGATTTTGTTTCTAGAGCTAAGCTTTTACAGATTCCTTTGCCTTTTCAGGAAGGAGAGTTTCTGGTAACTTCATTCAAGCACTTTCCTCCTTTGTGCATAAGAGTCATTGATCCAGTGCTTAGAACAGGCTGAGGGAGGGAACTCAAACGTCAGAGTGCATATTAACATGTCGGCCTAGTGATGCCTTTCCCTACACTGCTAAGCAGTGGCACTTTTATTCAGGAAAATAATGGTCTCATTTTTGAAACAGTGAGCTAGCTTGTATGCTTGACGTCTCTACTTGGCCCTCATCTAAAACTACACGTGTTTCCGATGTTGGTGAATTTATATTACTTTCTGTATCCTATTCTTCTGGGCCAACTTCTAGCCTGAAGTTATAGTCTGTGAAAGCAGTTCCTAACAGTTTGTATCAGTATTTTTGTTTGTTTGTTTGCTTTTGAGACAGAGTCCTCTATGTAGCTCTGTCCTGGAATTCACTATGTAGACTAGGCTGGCCTCAAACCAGATGGTTGCTGGGAACTGAACTCAGAATATCTGGAAAAACAGCCAATGTTCTTAACCACTGAGCCATCGTGCCAGGCTTGTATCAATATTTTTGGTACCCTTAAAAATACTCAAGATGCCATAATATTGAAATGAGGTGTTATTTAATAACACTTTCAAAGAAACCTATTAAAAAGTCATACGCTTATTCACCTAAAAATAAGAAATCTCCACTTATGTCCATCATTCCAGAACTAAGACTGAAGCATGAGGATTACAAGTTTCTAGCCAGCCTGGGCTACATGGCAAGATGCTCTTTCCTTTTTTCTTTTTTTTTTTTAAAGGAATCAGGGGGCAGGGGGGGATCATATCCCATAGTAGCATAAATATAGCATTTTAAACTAATAAAAATATTTTCCACCTACCAAAATTTTATAGAAAGATTGTAGCTTGCATTGTTTGCTGTTTTGCATAACTTTAATGTCTTGCTTGCTAAGAGACAGGTCAGGTCCCCACTTCCTGCTTTTGCATCCATTCTTGTAGTGCATTCTGTATCTGCTGTTACAGTATGACATTTTGTATCCACTCTTGCAGTATGACATTTTGCTTGAAATGAAGGAAGAATAATTAACCTCACAGATACACAGTTGAAAAAGAAAGTTTTTTTACTGTGTGTGAATGTTGGTTCTGTCTGCATATATGCATGTGCACTGCATGTTGACTTATACCAGAGGAATTCAGAAGAGGACATTGGAGTCCCTGGGCCTGGAGTTAAGGATAGAGAGCCACCTTGTGGGCACTGGGAACCCAACTCAGGTTCTTCACAAGAGCAGCCAGTGCTCATGACCCCTGACCATCTCTCCTGCCCCAAGGAAAGTATTCTCATAGACTTTTAAAAAGACTATGCTGAATGTTTTTCCTTGATCCTTCACCAAAAGTGAGCAAATAATGGTTTCTTTTTGCTTTGTTTTGTTTTGTTTTGTTTTGTTGGTTTTTGAGACAAGATTTCTCTGTGTAGCCCTGGCTATCCTGGCACTCTGTAGACCAGGCTGGCCTGGAACTCAGAGATCTGCCTGCCTCTGCCTCCTGAGTGCTAGGATTAAAGGCGTGCGCCACCACCACCTGGCAAATAATGGTTTCTTAAAAGCTAGTTGTAATGTTGAGTCTAAACTGCACCTGTGAACCTTTGGAAGTGTGTTACATTTGTATTGACTACCCATAGTCTTTGAATGGGAGTTTTTGCTTATACATAAGTTTTAGCATTTGTTGGTCATTTGAGTATGTCACGCTTGTTGAGTGAGCTAGATCTCCAAGCACTGATACAGTACCTGTACAACATTTTAAAAGGTGTTCACAGCATCACCAATCCCAAAAGAAAAGTCGTTAAAGTGTATTGCACTAAGAACCTGTCACACGCATGGTTGTGGGTACAAGTTTTCCTAAACTCTTTAAGTTTTTGCCTAAAATTTTGAATTATGTTGTTGAGAGCTACTGTCATATTTATTTCCCTTAAAGTGATGAGGTTACTTCCTTGTGTTGACAAATGTCTGTTAAGCAACAGACCTGAATAATGTCATACCTTCTTCACCAATTAGGTAACAGTGCTTTTTAGAGGGGGAGCCAGCAGTTCAGCTTGTAGTTCTGATCACTGCACAGCCAGCTGCCCTCCCTCTGGGCAGCACAGCACTTCAGAGTGGGTGCCGGGCTCTCTGTGCTCTCTCATTTTGTACATAGGCTGCTAATGTGGCCTGCCCCGAGGAGTTGAGGATTCAGACTTTTAGCTGGGGTATTCTTAGAGAGATGAATAACTGACTGATTTCATGTAGTAGCAGTGAAGGGAGAGGTGCCACTGCCTTGTTTATGCTCAGGCACCAGCCTTTGAGGGCTGTGGTTTTACACTGCCAGTGCAGGCCTCAGCATGGTGAGAGTGGTTTTACACTGCCAGTGCAGGCCTCAGCATGGTGAGAAACAGCAAGCAGCCGGCAGCAATGCGGGATGGCTCTGACCTGGGAAACTGTGTGTTCTTCGTGGACCTCCATGCCTCTGGACCTTTCTAGATGTACTTTCTCTGAGAAGGGATTCCATGGTCGTATCTCTGGAGAGCTGTGTGCTCTCCGTGTTCTTTGTATCTGGTCAGTTTTTGTTTGTGGTGCATTCATACATGTCTTCTTACATTTTGTAATGAAACATGAGTGAGGAGAAACTTATGTTTATGTGTTGTGAAGATAGGAAGGAAGAAAATAAAAGTGTAATCAAATTCGTGCTGCCAGGCTGGCGGCTATCTAGTCATAGTTTGTCCCCAGAGATTTCCCTACAGAGGTGAGATTTATCTGTATCTTTTAGTTTCTCCCTTGCTCTTATTTTTTTAAGTATAAAATACTAAAAATGTTTTGTTTTCTTCAGCACAAAACGTGTGGACCATTCAAATACCAGATTGGCTTCTCAGCTTGACAGAAATCCAGGTAAGAGTCCTATCTGTAAAAAAGAGGCAAGCCAGAGGATTTGGTTTGTTTGTATGTTTGTATACATAGTCATGCGTGGACACACACATGTTCAGAGCTTCACTCCCACTTACTATAAATGCTCTAAAAGGAGACAGGACCCCTCTGAAGCTCAGCCTGGCTTCAAACACAATGTAGTGCAGATTAGCCTTAATTCATTGTCCTCCTGCAGACACAAATAATCATTTTTAAGAATCAGCTATTGTTTACTTTTTTTATTTCCTTTTAGCAAAGCACAGTATATGTGACTTAGAGCATATCCACTATATATATTCATCTGTTATGAAATGTATCTTAAGAATGCAGATACAAGTTTTAAAGGTGGCATTCAAGGATAGTCCTTATGTAAACTGTATAAGACCAAAACTAGGCAAGAACGGCGAGTGCTCCAACACGTGTCCTTTCCCCAAGTGCTAGGTAAATATTTAAATTTAATCTTATTTCATTGTGTGCACAATGTCATGGGAGGTTTCTAATTTCCATCCAAGATGAGGCTTCGGTGGGTTGAATTTTGGTTTTGGTATCACTAGCTCAAGTTTGCTTCTTAGCTGATTTGGAAAATCTTATTTTATCATCCTATTCCTGGGAACCTTGCTGCTCTAACCAAACGAGACTAATGAATCAGTTAATTAGCTCAGGAAACTGTTAATTCTTCCAACAAACATTACTCCCAAATGGACAGGAATATGTTGCCATTAAACTCATAAAGTTCTTCAAATGGTCTGTCCATCTGAGAAACCAAACTCTAATAATCCAATTGATTTTCAGTTATAAAACTGAATTAGGGAGAGTTGTTTACTTGACATTAATTACTTACAGTCCCACAGAGAAAAGAACCGCCCATGAGCTCATGCAGGCTTAGAGTTCTCTGATGCCCTTACAGCAGGAAGAGGTCCTGAGGAAGAAATCTACACACCTTTTTAATGGACAGACATAAAACTAGTATAATTAGATTCTCATTTCTCCTCATTGTCTTCATGTGAAGTGAGTGTGAGTTTAAAACAACTCCCAAGCTTTGAGTATTCGCCTTTCTCCAATACTTTGACTACAGCTTAGGGCTGGCTGCTATAGGTGGGATGCTTGCAACGGTGGTTATCTGTCTCCTGTAGTCCATGATGTCATGGCCAGCTCCGAAGCTGCTGCTGTACCCGCATGTTCAGTTCGTGTCTGCCGCGTATGAGCTCACAGTGTTTGCACTTTGACTCATTTGTCTTTGTTTTGGATTTGTTTGTTAAAATCTGACATACTCTTACCAACTTCTGTACCAGATCATCTTTTTGTTCCCTTGAATTTTGCATCCTGTATATTTTTGGTGGAAAGGCATGTAGCAGTCCTTGAATTATAAACAATGGGAGAGATCCTAGGGTGCATCTAATCAGAACTCCACAGTGAACAAATGGGAACCCTCAGAGGAGTATTGAAACTTCTCTTTCAAGACTTACTTTATTTTTAATTGTGTGTGTGCATGCATGCCCGAGTGTGTGTGTGTTCAAGCGTGTGCACGTGCACACATACGGGGACAGATGCTTGTGGATGCCATAAGGGGGAATTTCTAGAGCGGCGTTAACAGATTTTGAGCTAGCTGCCTGTACCGGTGCTTGGAACAAAACTCAGGTCCTCTATAAGCACCGTCCGTGCTTGTAACTGCTGAGATCTCTCTCCAGCGCCTTGACTCTTAAATCTTGATTCTGAAGCTTTACTCATTATTTGCTATGTATTAATGAGGTTTTTGTTGCTGTGATAAAATACCCAAGGTGAGCAGCCTCAAAGGGGAGTGGATGTACTCTATTCCTAGTTTGAGAGGTGTAAGTCTGGGGTTGTCTGGTGCCTTGGGGCTGTGAGCTGTGGGCTTGTGCTAAGGTAGACTCTCAGGACCCAGGAGCACATGGCTGCAGAGCTGCTTCTGCCAGGGGCTGGGCACTCTCCAAGGCCATGTTCCCAAGCCGTATTTCCTTCTCCTGCTGTTGTCACTTCCCAGTAACGTCCCCAGCTGGGCATGGATCTCTGAGGGATGTTGTACATCTAAACCATAACACGATTTTCTTTTTATTTACAAATTGTAGCTGCATGGTGTGTATTTTTCCTGTCAAATAAATGTAAACAGAGCCATAACAGGAATTTAGTTGTAGGTTGTTCAGTCAGGTTGTTCAGCCTCACCCTGTAACTCAGGCTGGCTCCCCGCCTTTGCCCTTGAGTGTGGGTTTGCAGTCTACATGATGTCTACTTGGTTTCAATCTTTTTTTATGATCTTGTTCATCAATACAACAGGTACTTGAAGTGAAATAAACTTTTCTTAAACTCTCTTCTTACAGGATCAGATGACAACAATCTGAATTCTATCTTCTATGAACATTTAACCAGATCCCTACAGCACAGTCTTTGTGGTGATTTGCTGCTAGGGCGGTGGGGAAACTATAGCACTGGGGATTGTTTCATCCTTGCCTCTGACTATCTGAATGCATTAGTACACCTCATAGAGATAGGCAATGGCCTGGTCACCTTCCAGCTGCGGGGACTTGAGTTCAGAGGTAAGACATTCAGTCATCTTTTAGTTGCAGCTAAGTTGTGTATATTTAAATCCCAAATGAAAAATGTCAGGATTGGCAGCTGAAGTATAGCTTAGCCGTTAAGACCATTTGTTGCTCATCCAGAGTACCCAGGTCCTTCTCCCAGAACCCAGACCAAGTGGCTGACAACTCCACTTCCAGGGTATCTGACCCTCTCTTCTGGCCTTCAAGGGCACCTGTATGCATGTGGTGTGCACGCGTGTGCGTGCGCACACACACACACACACACACACACACACACACGATAAATAAATATTTTAAAAACTACAGAATTAGATCTTTCAGATTGTTGCCCCTCCTACCAGCCCTCCACAATTTTATGTGCTGAGAAGCCAATTCATTCTACATAGAAAATTATACATCCAGAAAAATACCAACTTGAGTTATCAAATCCTGCACAATAAGGAGCTTGCACACATGAGTAGGCGCTGGTTTTCCGTGCAGCGTCCTGCTGCTGCTGCTGTGTGGCAAGTGTACATCATTAGAAGATGAGCTCTTTCTCATCTGGGCTTCACTTGGTGTTAGTGCAATTGGAAGCCCATTCAAGTTTTTTGGAAATCTGTTAGTCAGAATTAAAGAAGTTACTTTATAGCATAAATTCCCAGGCCTTTAGTGTGCTAAAGCATACTCCAGATGAACAGAAAGCCTGCCTCAATTCTGGGGTTTGCTACAGTTTGGTGGTGAATATTCCAAAGCAAATCAGTCACATGCTCTGAGTCAACTATAAAATATGTCTTTTCTGATTGTGCCTAATACACATTCTTTCCCAGTTGCTGGCCTTTTGCCTTTGTCTGTAACGGTCTTGTCTTTTTCTAAGGTACATACTGTCAGCAGCGGGAAGTGGAAGCCATCACAGAAGGAGTAGAAGAAGACGAAGGGTTTTGCTGTTGTGAGCCTGGCCATGTTCCCCATGTGCTTTCCTTTAATGCTGCATTTGGCCAGCGCTGGCTGGCATGGGAAGTGGTTGTCACTAAGTACATTCTAGAGGGCTACAGCATCACTGACAACAGTGCCGCTTCCATGCTTCAAGTCTTTGACCTGCGCCGAGTACTTACCACATACTATGTCAAGGTGGGTGTCTGCCTGAACCTCTCAGGAGCTGACGGCTTTCTTGGGAAAGACCCACACAGGCACATGGATGTGCGCACACACAAACACATATGCACACACACACGCACACTGCTATTTCCTGTTCCGTGTGTCTGTTGCCATTCATAGCTGGCATTCATTTAGGACTGTTGAGCAAACAGACACACATGTACACATATGTACATTTTTATTCATGTGTGCATTCATTCATTTTTGCTATGCTTATAGAATGTGCTTCCGAAACATTAAGCCCAGAACCAGGTAAGTACTCAACTCCTAATCTGCATCCCTAGCTTCTCAAACTTGTGTTCGCTTCTGGATAATGAGTTGAGTTTTCTAGTATCCAGAGAGGTCAATCGAAGTATGCCTACAGAAATAATAATAATACACCCCTACCCCATGAAGGTCTTGCTATTTCCCGTTCCATGTGTCCATTGACTCTAATAGCTGCCATTCGTAGTTTACGGTTTCGGATGGTTGAGTGTTCACTCACACACATGCACAGATTTGCATGGCTCTTAAGACACTTAAATCTGCAGCCAAGTAGAGTTGACAGGTGGTTCCAGGATGTCTGAAGGTCACGTTGAGACTGTGACACTGGAGCTCTGCCCTTTGTGAACAAACAT
This sequence comes from Grammomys surdaster, assembly GCF_004785775.1. Taxonomy (NCBI): domain Eukaryota; kingdom Metazoa; phylum Chordata; class Mammalia; order Rodentia; family Muridae; genus Grammomys; species Grammomys surdaster. The sequence continues at coordinate 2,176,554 of NW_021605140.1, read as the reverse complement.
GTACTCAGGCCTGAGGGCAAAGCTAGACCCCTCACTTGCCAAGGTGAAGCCAGGTTTTTGTTATTTTTGTTACTGTTTTGTTTCATGGAGCCTAGGTATTACTGTTATAGCCCTAGCCACCCTGGAATTTGTTATGTAGACCAGGCTAGCCTGGAATTCTCAAAGACTCAACTGCTTCTGTCTTCCTGTTGGGATTAAAGGCATTTCACCAGGCCCCACAACGAGGCCAGTATTTTTAAGAAAGGTGTGGTGTGGTAAGCCATGATTTGCACATCTGGATTTTTTTCTATTTTATGTTGTTTCTTCTAAATTCCACATTATTTTAATGAATCCTGAGCCTTCCATTTGGTTAAAACCAGGAAGCTAAACAAGCTTAATTTACAACACATTCTTAACTGGTGTGTTTGTGTGGCACACCCCACACGTGTTTCTCCACGTATGTATGTATGTATGTATGTATGTATGTATTGTGTGCCTGCATGTATGCATGTGAATATGTATGTGTGTGTATGTATGTGTGTGTATGTATGTATGTATGTGTGTATGTGTGTGTATGTGTGTATGTATGTATGTGTGTGTGTGCCTGCGTGTATGCATGTGAATATGTATGTATGTATGTGTGTATGTATGTATGTGTGTGTATGTATGTATGTGTGTGTATATATGTATGTATGTATGTGTGTGTGCCTGCATGTATGCATGTGAATATGTATGTATGTATGTATGTGCCTGCGTGTATGCATGTGAATATGTGTGTATGTATGTGTGTATGTATGTATGTGTGTGTGTGCCTGCGTGTATGCATGTGAATATGTATGTATGTATGTATGTGCCTGCGTGTATGCATGTGAATATGTGTGTATGTATGTGTGTATGTATGTATGTATGTGTGTGTGTGCCTGCGTGTATGCATGTGAATATGTAGCTCCCTTTATGTTTTTTATTTCTATCACTTGACTTATGAACACCAAAAATTTTAACAACTTTTTTGAAGAAATTTTCAATATAAATGTAATATAGTAATTTTTCACCTCTTTAAAAATAGCCTGATTCAAAAGCACTGAAATTAATATGCTACAAGTTGCCTTGCTGAGTTCATGGTTGTGATCTTAAAGTAATGGATGATGTTTTCACTTAGGAGGGCTTCAAGTAGCTTTCTTAAAATGTAGGCGTAGGACGCTGAGGTAAAATAAAATTTTTCGAACTATATTATCTATAGGACCAGTGGATGTTCATGTAACATTAGAAATAAATTTATTTTGTTTTAACATGTTAAATTAGAATAAATTTGCATTGTGATTTGACTTGAATTCCCTGTGTTTCTTAATCAGGGCATCATTTATTATGTCACAACCTCCTCCAAGTTGGAGGAGTGGCTGGCTAATGAGACAATGCAGGAGGGATTGCGCCTGTGTGCAGACCGGAACTATGTTGACGTGGACCCAACTTTTAACCCAAACATTGATGAGGACTATGACCACCGGCTGGCAGGCATATCTCGGGAGAGCTTCTGTGTGATCTATCTCAGCTGGATAGAGTACTGCTCTTCCCGGAGAGCCAAGGTAGAGCTCATCCTTACCCTTGCAATTCTCTGAATCCAGGTTTCAACAAAAGGGGGAGTCTCCTATTAGTTACTATGGGTTGGCGTCTCCTGCCCTTCCTCTCGGATCCTCTGAAAGAGAATGGTCCTCCTCAGCATTGCAGCATCCACCCAGGCATGACAGATACAAGTTATGGTTCCATACAGTACTCTCTGAAATCTAGTTCACCAGACCTAACTGGGTTTGTCCCAGATGCTAGCCCAGTGCTGTCTCTGAGAACTTCCAGTCACGACAGATGTGTCCTCTGCAGTCCAGTGTCATACTGGCTTCAGCACTTGCAAAGTGTCCTGTGTTTTGCTTAGCGGTAGCCGTTGTAAACAGCTTGTTCAACTGTGACTACTGTTGGACAATGCACATCTGGGATAGTCTGTGGGAATTTAGATAAACTTTAACGGTGTACTTTGGAAATAGAGATTTTTTTAGATCTCTCTCAAGAAATTCTGATTTTGTCAATCTAGTTCACAAATGTAAAATAGGAATCTCCATGGTGACTTTAATTCAAGTGTTACACCTCAGAGGCACACATTAGGACAACTTGTCCTACCTAAAGTAAGATAAACTACAGATTTTCCAACTACTGTTTCTTCTAGGCTTGTCACACTCTCATGCCCCTGGCCAGACTATCAGAACCACAAGCCCCAAGTACTGTGGCCTGGGCTGACTCCCACTGTGGCTTCTCTGCAGCTGAGCACCCAGCATCCTGTGTGTGTAGTATCCTGGAGCTAGTGAGCCGCCCTGACAGCCAGTGCCTGCAGGGCTATGGCACCAGTTAGCCTTGCTTTCCAGCTACTTCCAGCCATCCTCTCATCTTAGTGCATTTCCGTCAGCTGGAGCGGGGTGCCTTCATGTTTTCTCTCTGAGTAGTAGCCTTTGAACTGTACACCATGTGCAACATGTTCTGATCAGAATTGCCTGTTTTAAAGAAGAAATAGTGGGTGGGATCAAATACCCGTCTGAGATGGATGGATCAGAGACAACATTGGAGAATGACTTTCCTCCCAAACCTGTAACAAGCAGGTGGCTTTGTTTTGTTTTTCATACATGAAATATACTTAAGGGGTTTGCATGATGTTTTCATATTTGATGGGGGCCAGGGTTGGGGCATATGGACATGTTACAATACCCCTTTTCTGGCTTACATTTTGTTGAAGTACACTATCTTCTCACTCAGAAATGGCCTCCATCCTCAACTCAATCCCCTCTCTCAGAGGTTACTGGAAGGTTGGACATAGCTTGAGGAAGTTCTGCATGCCCATGCATCATATATTCAAAAGGCTCACCTTGGGGGCTGGGAAAATAACTCATCAGTTAAACATACTTGCTGTTCTTACAGAGGACCTGAGTTCAGTTCCTAGCATACACATGGTGGCACACAACCATCCAGCTAGTTATGACTAGTTCTAGGGGATTCAACACCCTCTTCTGGCCTCCTCAGGCAAGAATGCTCATACACATAAAATAAATATTTTTTGAGGCCCATGTCCAATCTGGGTGTTCCCATTCTCTTCAGACAGCCTATTACCCACTCAGCCCTGGGGTGTATTCTACCCATTGCAGTCCCTTTAGAATAAAGTTAGTAGTGCTAAAACTATCCCCAGCTCCTTAAGAGCAAGCATTCTGCTCCTGTAATCCCTTTTCCAGAAGGACCTCTTCCTGAGCAAGCCCTCTAAGCTGTGGAGATGTGCTGACTCCAAGCTAAAGGATACTCACCAGTGTAGCAAGCCTCCGCCTCCTACTCTCCAGTGTCCCTCCAAGGCAGTGTTATGTAAAAAACATAAAAATAAAAAATATGAAAACACCTTTCTTCCTTCTTTGATTATAAAGTTCAGCTCCTTCTTTGTCTGACTTATTGATTGGATATTTTCTAATTTGTTAAATATTTATATAGCTTTCTGACATGTAATGGTCTTTATTTTTAAAGCCACTTGATGTGGATAAAGATTCATCTCTGGTGACTCTTTGTTATGGACTCTGTGTTCTGGGACGAAGAGCTTTGGGAACAGCCTCCCATCATATGTCCAGGTAAAGAGGCATCTGTGTTTTCAAGAAGAAGGTGTTGGGGGGAGGAGGGTGCTGGAGAGGTAGCTCAGTGGTTAAGAGCACTGGCTACTCAGCCACAACACCTGGGTTCAATTCCCAGCCAACATGGTGGCTTGTAACCATCTGTAACTCCAGTTTCGGGGGATCTGATGAGCAGCACCAGGCAGGCCAGTAGTGCATAGACACACATGCAGGCAACACACACATACAATTTCTTTTAAGTTAAAAAGAAGAAAAAGAGAGCATGAGAAGCTCTTTGTGACCTAATTACGTTTTGTTTAGTTAATTGGCAAAAAAATTTTTTTTTGAACTTTTCATTTTTGCACTATTTTATAATCACTTCATAAGACTTGATTGGCCTCTGCACATTTATAGTCTCTAATTCTCTTGTTTACTTTTCTGCATTTCTGCATAATTTTGTCTATATCATAAAATTATTTCATTGCTGCTTTATAACTGATTTTGCTGCTGTCATGAAACATAACATCAGTATCTGATATGCAGACCATCTGACATGTGACCGAAGGGGTCGCAACCCACAGGTTGAGGCCCGCTGCTCTGGATGCCTGATGCAGAGCAGACGTGAGGGTCGAGTGTCATGAAGACCCCTTCGTGTGTCAGAATGTGTGCACTTCTCTCCCACCTTGCAGTAATCTGGAGTCCTTCCTCTATGGATTGCATGCCCTGTTTAAAGGGGACTTCCGGATTTCGTCAGTCCGAGACGAATGGATCTTTGCTGACATGGAGCTGCTGAGAAAAGTTGTTGTGCCTGGAATCCGTATGTCCATTAAACTCCATCAGGTAAGAGACAGTTGGCTGTGTTGTTTAATTCATTTTGGGAGTTTGCTGATACTTTGCCATTGATTTCCATGCTATGGTTTGGAGACCTTTGGAAAGGCTCACATCTGAACCAGGGAAGAGCCAGACTCTGAACCTGTTCCTCATTTTAATACTAGTATCTGTTCATATTCATGATCTAGCTGTCAGCAGCAAACTGAAAAAGAAGGTCTCTACCCTGAAATGCTTGTTTGATGTCTTGTGATTGCAGTTCCCGTCCCTTACCTAGTGAGCACGTGACAGCTGCAAGCTCTGTGAGACTCCTCAGGAGGGCAGCAAACTGCTGCCTTCTGCTCAGTGTGCTCAATGCTTCATTGTAGCAGGCAGGACAGGCCAGAGACCATTAGACAGTCCTGCCGGGGAAATGAAATTGAAATTTGGCCCCAAAATGTTTTTCCAAAGCCCTCAACTATTGTGGTTATGTCCTGGCAATGGTAGGAGCCACGTGGGGAATGTATCTGCTTCCCCCATAGCTAACTGGAATATTGTCCTCCAGATACAATGCGACATGTTCCTCATGGGAGGTAGAATCCTAGTTCTTTGGGACTATTAGCAGTAAGGGAAGAGTTATTCAAATGTGGATTACTGTTTTGAAGATGATAGGAAAACACTCTTTTGGGGTCAGGTGTAATTGTCCTTGTTCAGAGTAGCTTTAGAGTCAAAATTGGATATTTAAAAGAAAAGGCAGTGACAGGTCAGTTGCAGTGGGGATACTATACTACGGGACTAACTTTGAGCTTCAGATACTCCAGGCATGGCCTCTGTCACAAAGCTGTGTACTCAGCCCTCAGAGAGAGAGACAGAGACAGAGTCCTGTTTGTAAATTAGTATGAGTTATGTTTATCCCAGTCTAGCTTCAAATGAATGAGACTCAAACTATGACTCAAGCTCTGCACGATTCCTAAGGGATGACCCCTAATCTAAATCTCTAATGCTAGACCAGCTACTTCCCCAACAGTACTTCTCAAACACTTGCTGTTAGGAATTCCCTGGGGAATTTCTGGTGTCCTGGGTGTATTTCACGCAGGCACATGCTACTGGTCCATCATGGCTAATGGAGAAGAGACCTGCTGTTCTGTCCATCTTCTCTTTCTCATGGTCCCATTAGTAATTGGCTGTTAATCAGTTTTATTTAACCAGTAGTTTTAACTTGGGGAGCAAGGGTTATGTACCATCACTGAGGATCTGCTCATGAGACAATCAGATCTTGAGGTCAGTATTAAGTATTTGAATACCTCACAGCACCAGAGCAACCCTAGCACTTGATGAATTGTCCAGGCTGGGTGAACTACTTGTGAACCCAGGCAGTTGTGACATGTTTGGTGCTTCTATCTCAGCATCCACAGTAGTTGGGATCACAGGCTTATACACAAGACCCCAGCGTAGAAACTTCAACTTTCTATAGTTTATGTAGTGAATAGAAGTATTTGAACAAGATTAAATGCTGCAGTTAGCATGCCTGATAACTTCATGTCTGTTCTATAAAGAATGTGTCTGTTGTCTGTGTCACAACTTCCTTTCTCAGCCAGATAACCCTACTGGTTCTAGTCAGCAGAGAAGGCAGAGGGTCTCTCTCCAAGGGAGCCATTCTCAGCCAGATAACTGTACTGGTTCTAGTCAGCAGAGAAGGCAGAGATCTCTCTCCAAGGGAGCCATTTGCCAAAGGACAGCACAGTGTATGGCATGCCTTGTCTGTGGTCCAGGAAAGCTGTCCTTTAACAGCGAGGTTAGGAGCACTGTTCTATAATGTACAGTTAGGTAGGGTCTGGAGAAGTGCTCTGGGGTCCAGGATTCTTGTGTAAGGCATTAATCCATGGGGTTAGAGAAATAGCTCAGTAGTTAAGAATTCATGCTGCTTTATGCAGAGGACTCAAATTCGGGTCCCAGTACCCATATCAGATACCTCACAACTGTCTGTAACTCCGCCTCCAAGGATCTGACCCCCCAGTATCCACAGTCACCTGCACTCAGATGGACACACTACACACATACACCTGCACTCACATGGACACACTACACACATACATGCATGTTATGTAGACGTAAAAATAAGATGACTAGAAAAAAGAATTGAGACTTAATAAAAGTTTTATTGAAAAAAAGAGCTGAGTCCAGGTGTTAGAAGCTGATGACCTGGCATTAGCACTTGTGGACCTTGAGCCTGGGGAGCGGTTCTGTACCCCCCTGAGCTTCCGTCTCCATGCATGTAAAGTGCCAGTGTTGTTCAGCCTCCTTAACAGGTGGGTACAGCGGTGGGCCAGAGGTCATTGCCAGGCTTCACTCACCTGCAAAGGATTTCCATAGATCCACCCCAGACTCAGGCTGCACCCTGGGCACTGGCTTCTCATTCCTCTTCCCTGCAGGGATACGAGCTGTAGTTGTTGGGGTTGAGGTAGGGTGAGTCACTTTACCTGAATAGGCCCGCATCAGTCTTCTAGCTCCCTGCAAAAGCAATCAATAAGATGTTTGCATCTCCTGAATAACTTGCCATTTCTGACATTTAGATCTGAACTATGATTACTTAGGTGTGTGTCTTATGTCCCTGTTAACTTGGAAATTTTAAGGGACACGTGCTCCCTTGGTTTTACCCTTGCTCCCTGTCTCAGTCTTGCAGACAGTAGACAGCAGTGTCCATCATGCAACTGAGTGCTTCTTGAGACAAAGAAGCTCTTCAGAATGGCGCTGGGATATCTGAGCCACATATCGTCACATCTGGGAGAGAGGCGAGGGCAGGATACGTGGAGTATTGCAGCTAGGCAGATGCGTTGCTTTGTGGAAAGTATACTTAGCTTATAAAGGGCAGTATGGAGCCCTTTTATAACTCTGCCTTAACATCGTGACAGTGTGTGGGGAGGGTAAAGGCACGTGCTGCACAAACCTGAAGACATGAGTTCAATCCCTGGAGCCTATATAAAGTGGAACAACTCCACAGAATTGTTCTATGATCACTACATGCATACAGACCTTACACACACAATAATACATTTTAAACACATGTGAATAAAAATGTAAAAACTACCTTGAAAAATAAAAAGACAGTATACAAAACTTAGTGATTCTTAGTTATCTAGCTTTAGGGATGGAATTGGTTAAAGAAGTCAGAAGCACATAATAGCAGTAGCAAGTCTACCCCTAACCTAATTAGTAGAACAGTAACAATCATATTCATAATAGCATTCATATGTATAGTAGAAAATTAAACCCATTTGTGAGAATTTTTTCTTATCATGCTAGAAGTTATTTTCCTTTTTTTTCCAAAACAAAAATCTCTCTTGGATTTCTATGTATAGGATCATTTCACATCTCCAGATGAGTATGACGACCCCTCTGTGCTCTATGAAGCCATCGTGTCTCACGAGAAGAACCTTGTGATAGCCCACGAAGGGGACCCTGCATGGCGGAGCGCGGTCCTTGCCAACTCTCCCTCCCTGCTGGCTCTGCGGCACGTCATGGATGACGGCACCAATGAGTACAAGGTCATCATGCTAAACCGGCGCTACCTGAGCTTCAGGGTCATTAAGGTGAGTGCCAGGATCACTCAGCTGGGACTTAGAAATGACGTAATGTCTTAATCCAGCCTCGAAAGAGTGATTGCCACCGTCTGTTGGAATTGAGCAACCTGTGCCTTCCTGGTCCACGAGCGCTTGCTTACTTGGCATTCGTTCCCTCTGCATGTGAGGTTTTCTTAGCTTATTTCAGTGTTGGTGGCCTTCTGTCTATATACATGAAATCTGAAAGCCAGCGTTCTCTAAAACCCCTCTAAAAGCCAGCGTTCTCTCTCCTCCGTTAAAAGAGAATAAGAAAGCATGTGCTTCATTGTGACTCAAAGCTGTTTGTTCTTATATTCTCTCTCACTCTGACTCAATCTATGTGTGTGTGTTTGGGGAAGCATGTGACTGTTCATATATGTGTGCATATGCATGTGTAAATGTTTTGGGGGTTTAGAAAGATTAGTTTTTGAAATTTTTAGTTTATAATTGACTTTTATCTTTAAGCGCTTATTGTGAGTGTGTATCTATGCATGTGTGTGCATACACCATGTGCAGCGTTTGTGTGGAAGTCAGAGAACAGCTTTCAGATTGCTTCTCTCCTTCCACCACACCACGTGGGTCCCAGGGGTCATGCTCAAGTTGCCAGGTTTGGCATCTGGTAAAGATGACCTTTACCACTGAGCCATCTTGTCAGCCACCTATCTTGATCTAACCATTTAATCAACCCCCAAATATCAGGCATCCTCTCAACTTAAAACATATGCTGTCTGTCCTTTCCATCAGAGCTGTCTAGTTCACTAGCTTGTCAAAAGAAAAGGACTACATGTTAGTGTTTTTAGAAGGTGGTGCAAGAGAAAGCAAATTGTAGGTGCCGAGCACTTACCAGTTGGCTCTCCATGAGGGCCTCTGGTTAACCCCTTTCAAAGGAGGTCTTGTAGTCACAGCTTTTTAGTTGGTCACCACACTGTCACCCGTTTCTGTCCTTTTCTTCCTTGACCTTTGTCCTTGCCCTTTCCTGCCCCACAGGTGAATAAGGAGTGTGTCCGAGGTCTCTGGGCGGGGCAGCAGCAGGAGCTTGTTTTTCTCCGGAACCGGAACCCAGAGAGAGGCAGCATCCAGAATGCCAAGCAGGCACTGCGAAACATGATAAACTCATCTTGTGATCAACCTATTGGCTACCCGATCTTCGTGTCGCCCCTCACAACCTCTTACGCTGACAGCCATGACCAGCTCAAAGAAATTCTTGGGGGACCAATCAGCTTGGGAAACATCCGGAACTTCATAGTGTCCACGTGGCACAGGTAGTGGAGTTGTATCGCTCAGTAGTGGTGTGTCCTGGGCCTTGTCAGCTCTCCCGGGACGCTTGTAGAGAAAGTGGAGGTGCTGGAGCATGGTGCACACATGCTCAGTAGTGGTGTGTCCTGGGCCTTGTCAGCTCTCCCGGGACGCTTGTAGAGAAAGTGGAGGTGCTGGAGCATGGTGCACACGTGCTCTACCTGAACACCAGATGGTCGGAATCAGCTCTACACCTTCAGAAGCTGAGGTCAAGCTAGCATCTGGCTTTGGCTGACTGTAGTGAATCTGATGTAGCTGTGGCGACATCAGCAGAACTTAAGACTCCCTCTGCTCCTTTTCCTGTGTTTAATTTCCTCACTCTGCTGCAGCATCTTTCCGTCTTCTGAGAGAAAACACAGTAGAGACCTTGTATATGGATTGTCTCCTCTGCTCTGACGGTCCTTTCCAGCAGAAGGGAGCACTCCACACATGTGGTTGTGCCACAAAGATTCTTTGTTGCCATTGCAACAGTCCAGCCATCCCCAGATACAAGTTTGTAGTGTGTTAGAGTGTGCTTGCTGCATCTCCCTCTGCCCTTCTTCTGGTGAAGCCTAACATGGGGTATAGTTTGGTAGACAGTAAGGAGAACTTATAGATTATTATTCTCAGTTTCTTATTTATCAAAGCATAAAGAATATGAACTAAAGCCTTTTTTTTAAAGATAGCTTTATTACTTTCAAGTGGTTGCTGAATTTTTTTAAAGATTTATTTATGCATATGTGTAACTGTCGCTGTTTTCAGACACACCAGAAGAGGGCATCAGATCCCATTACAGATGGTTGTGAGCCACCATGTGGTTGCTGGGAATTGAACTCAGACCCTCTGAAGAGCAGTCAGTGCTCTTAACTACAGAGCCATCTCTCCAGCCCCAAGCCACAGATTCTTAATAGTGTCTTTAAATGTTCTAAAGACTAACCAGTGCTTAAAGAGTCAGATTATATTATCCTCTAATGGAACATAAGCCAGGGTAATGGTCACAGAGATTTCATTTTCAGAAAACCTCTATGTCACCTGTGCTGCTAGAAGAACTTGAGTTTCCTCCCTGGGAGAAATAGCATATAGACGAGGTTATGGTTTGCCAGTGACCAAGGGCATTCTTGGGGCAGGGTATCCAGTACCAAACTGTCAGAGCAGCTCTCTATCTTCCTGTATTTAAAAACAACAAAAACCAAAACAGGAAAGAAGGCAGAAGCAGCTCTCTAGTAACAGATACAGCAATGCTGTACACAAATTGGGTCTCAGTGTTCTCAGCAGATATTGGCAAGAATTCTGTTGTCAAAGCTCAGTACGGTAGGTAGTTCATACCTGTAATCCCAGCATTCAGGGGACTGAGGCAGGAGGATTGCTGAAATACATACTGAATTCTTGACTACTCTGGGCTACAGAATGGGGACCTATCTCAGATAACAGAGATTGTTTTTCATCCTTTTTTTTTGGGGGGGGGGTCTATTTGTTGGCTTGTTTGTTTTTGGTTTTTGAAACAGGGTTTCTCTGTGATGCTCTGGCTGCCCTGGAACTCGCTCTGTAGGCCAGGCTGGCCTCGAACTCAGCAAAACATCTGCCTCTGCCTCCTGAGTGCTAGGATTAAAGGTGTCCTCCACCAACTCCCAGCCAAACAAAGATTGAGGATTCTACCTGGGGTCCAGATGGTCCAGCTATGTTCTGCACAGTTCTTGGTATGGACCATGAAACATAGCTGTAGGGCTGGCAGAAGGACTTGAGGCAGTGAGGAGGGTGGATGTGCTTCTCAAGCTATTCTTGGGAAGCAAACCTGTTTGCTGGTACTGGTTGTACCATAAAGGCTTTGCAAAGTCAAGGTGGACATTGACAGTGCTGACAACTCAGAAGCAGAGGACTGATGCTGACATGATGGGGAGCTGAGGCTTCTGCTTTCCAATTCTTCTCCAGGCTGAGGAAAGGCTGTGGAGCTGGCTGTAACAGTGGTGGCAATATTGAAGATTCGGACACTGGAGGTGGGACTTCCTGTCCTGGTAACAATACAACCAGTGCCAGCGATCCCCACAATAATGTGTCCCAAGGAAGCACTGGACACCCAGGACAGGGAACAGGCTCCGGACTCCACCCGCCCACCACATCATACCCTCCAACACTAGGTAACTGGAAACAAAATCCTGTGTGATGTTGGCCTCTTAGCTGTCAGGCCTGTGCGTGTGCATGTCCATGCGTGTGTAAAGGAGCGTGATGTTACTTGCTTACACCCAGTAGTCGATTACACCATTGTTTGTATCTGTCAGTGATGCGAGTGTATAGATCTTGCACATGTTTGTGACACACCCCTTTAATCCCAGCACTCAGGAGACAGAGGCAGGCAGCTCTGAGTTCGAGGCCAGCCTGGTGGATCTAGTGAGTGCCAGTGAGTGCCAGGACAGCCAGGGCTACACAGAGAAACCCTGTCTCAAAAAGACAAAACCCAAGTCCCAACTATATATTACATTTTTTAAGTGAATAATATTTAATTCTTGTATTTTATTTACCTTTTCTCCTGTAGTGCAGTTGGTCAGCTTCTTCTGACACTACAGTACTGTTTACACAAGATTCTTTGTAATCACTTAGTACTTTCTTTAGCTACTTTCTCTAAAAATGGGCTCATTGGGACAGACCTAGTAAGTCTCTTGATACCTCACACTAAGAATCTTTGCAGCAAGTTTCTCTCAAGTGGGTACTCTTTGCAGTCAGCCCTTCCACCTGGGAGTGTCGTCGTTACTTCCTCCAGATTAAATCAAGCTGCTTATTAACAGCCTGCTCCCGTGCGCCTGCTCTCTCTCTCTCTCTCTCTCCTCTCCTCCCTCTCTCTCTCTCTCTCCCTCTCTCCCTCTCTCTCTCTCTGTCTTTCTTTCTTCTCTCCTTCCTTCTTTCCTTTTTCTTTTCCCTCCCTCCCTTCCTCCCTCCCTCCCTCCCTCCCTCCCTCCCTTCCTTCCTTCCACGTGTGTCTGTGTGTGTGTATAGAATGTTTTCTATTTCCACTCAGCAGTTTTCAGGCACACAGACCTTACACTCACTGTAGCTGTCCTGCTGCAGTGCACCTCAGAAGCCTCTCTTCCTTCAGCTGGACTCTGCAGCTCCCCTCCCACCCCGCCCCACCCAGCCAAATCCAGCTGCTATTCTGCTCTTGGCCTCTGAATTTGACTGTTAGATTCCACATGTATGTGAAATCATACAGTGTTTCTTTTTGGAAAGATTTATTATTTTTATGTTATATGTATGAATGTTTGCCTGCCTACATGTATGTGTTGTACAGTTTATGTGTGCAGTACCTGTGGAGGTCAGAAGAGGGAGTCCTTCCCCTGGAACTGGAGTTACAGATGTTATGAGCCACCGTCTGGGGGCTGGGAATTGAACCTACATCTGTGTAAGAGCAGCCAGTGTTCTTAATTACCAAGCTAGCTCTCCAGTTCCATGCAGTATTTCTTTAAAAAAAAAAAAAAGTTCATCTCATTTATTTTTTAAAACTCTTATTTTTCTGAAATATTTTTTTATAATATTAAATCCAGATATTTGCAATAATATGTTTTTCTTATGCCCTAGAATTGAATTTTAAAAACTTTAAGAAATAAAAAAATATATAGTTTTATGTAAATCGTACAAGAAAATAGATGGCAGGCATTTGTTTCTTTTCAGTAACCTTAAAGGTTTTAGATGTAAATGCTAAGTTCTCTAAGTTCTTGGAGTGATTGCTTAAGGAAGACAGTTAACTAGCATCGAGGCCCAGTGGAGCTTGTCTCTGTTGCTGAGAGCTGTCATTGCTTCCTGCCAGGCACTAGCCACAGTGCCCACTCAGTGCAGTGCAGTCTGGTCAGACAGTCACCGGCACGCGCCTCCATGGCCAGCCAGTCTTCCTACTGCTACAGCAGCCGCCATTCGTCCCTGCGCATGTCCACCACGGGGTTTGTGCCGTGTCGGCGCTCCTCCACCAGCCAGATATCTCTTCGAAACCTACCGTCGTCCATCCAGTCCCGGCTCTCCATGGTGAACCAGATGGAAGCTGTCAGCCAGGGAGGCATGGGCTGTGTACAGCATGGCCTGCCCTCCTCCAGCAGCTCCAGCCAGAGCATCCCGGCCTGCAAGCATCACACCCTCGTAGCCTTCCTGGGGGCAGAGGGCGGTCAGAGTAGTGCCACTGAGGCCCAGCCAGGCAATTCCTCAAGTCCTGCCAACATTTCACATGCCAGAAAGGGGGAGGTGGTCTACAGAGTCCAGGTGAGTAGGCCAGGAGCTCTGTGCTGTTTGGCTTTTGTTTTTATGTCTGTCTTGTTGAGGGGATTCCTGTGAAAACTTGACTTACTTAGGTGGGGGTTAGAGCACTTGAACGTTGGAGAAGCTCTCATTCTGCCAGCGGAAGAACGGAAAGCAGCAGCTTTTGTGGCTGTAGTACTTGTTTCCTACTTAGTACTGGTACAGAGACATCGCAGGAAGGAGTCCAAAAGGAATTGATTCATGGCTGTGCAGATTTTCTTTAACTTTCATAGTAAGCAGGGGAGAATTTAGAGAAATGGTGTCTTGTTTAGCCTTACATTTTTTGTAAACAAGGGAATGAGTTGGGAATGTTCCTCATGTATCTGTTTAGATTGTAGATCTCAGTCAGATTCTGGAAGGGATCAACGTGTCAAAGAGGAAAGAGCTGCAGTGGCCTGATGAAGGAATAAGGTTAAAAGCTGGGAGAAACAGCTGGAAAGACTGGAGTCCTCAGGAGGGCATGGAAGGCCACGTGAGTTCTCCCAGGAAGCCCCTGTGTACTTAGGTCGTCACACTCCTGCGTGCTGTTGGCTGCTCTGTGTCTTTCTGCTTGAGTGGTTGGTGGAACTGCACAGGGGGAGGGGAGCGCATTCAAGTTCTAACTGTGTGTTTTCTTCTGAGTTAATAGGTGGTTCACCGATGGGTGCCTTGCAGCAGAGACCCAAGCACACGGTCCCACATCGACAAGACAGTGCTTCTTGTCCAGATCGATGATAAATATGTGACTGTAATTGAAACCGGGGTACTAGAACTGGGGGCAGAAGTGTGAGCCTGTGCTGCATACCTGGGTTCCTTTTTCTGGCTTCCCAGCCCTTGGAGAGAAAGCAAGGTTGCAGAAGATCCACTTACGAGGACCGACCACCTGCCCTTCACAGCAGACATGGCCAGTGGCTTGGTTAAGCTCCTCTCCACCCTGACTCCTGTCACTGTCTTCATCCCCCAAATAAAGCTGAAATATTTTTTTAAGTTAGCTGCATGAAAGGCAAAACTCAGTTGGAGCCTCTTGATGGAAGGAAGGCTCTCTATGCATTTCCGCTTTAACCCATGGACTCTTGGCTAACTCTAAGCTCATATTTTTCTAATTTCTTTGCCAAAAACAGTTGCCATGGTTTTTGTTGTAGAAAATGAAATCCATTGACCATGATTTTTGCAAACAGACCCATGTGGAAGCATTTGGTTTGACATATAACAGTATAAAGGTTTAATGTACAGTGAGAAAGATGATGAATAGACATAGGTTTATCTTATTCCTTGAACACTAAAAACTTTAATGAAAAAAACTGCACTAATTTTTTACAGCAATGCACTAAATCTGAGATTTCTCAGAACATTTATTTATATATAAAAATAAAATACCATTATTTAAATTGCCTTCAGGATTAGCCCCTCCCTTTCCTGACGCACAGCCAGCAGAGCCTGCTGTTCCTTTTCTGTCAGTGCGCTGGACTCTGGAGACACACCCGCAGCTTCCTCCCTCACCTTTCCCAGAGCTGGTGACCAGTGGATCCACCTTGCGAAGGGCCGCGCCAGCTGCCCTGTCACGCCGCCCGTGTGCCACGCTTCTCCAGCTGGTGGCAGGTCCTGTTGAGGTTGCTTCTGGAACATGCTTTCGCTTTTCAAGAAAATGGAGGCCCAGGAATTTAAGAAAGGACCAGTTGCCTCTCATTTGAAGAGTTCCTGGCTCTTGACGTTACTCACGTGAAGTTCACTTTCACAAGTAAACGTTTTCAATCAGAATTGTCTGTGTGGCTCTGTTGTTGACCTGTCATCGGTAGCAGCTCTGCTCTGCTTCCTTCCTCTTCTTTCTCTATGACTTGAATTTATCTCCCGTAATTTATAGTGTATATCTGTCTTAAAAATATTTATGACTGTGAAATTGTCTTAATTCATATGTTGTCCCATAAATTATATTGGTTTTTTTTAAAGAGCATGTATTCAGAAAAATATGTACCTTGGATTTACAGCGTGGCTGTGTGCAAACTGCAGTTTAGGTTTTGTTTGCAACTCTAAGCATTTTTAAAATTTGTTTTAAACTCCAAAGAAAGTGGCCCACCTCCTCTGAGCACCTGGGGCAGCCATCTGTTTCCCCCCGTGGACAGACAGTAGAAAACAGTAGGTCAATTCATTTTGATGTCCCATGATTACTCTGTCAAAGCTGTGACCATTCCAGTGTGTGGCACTGGCCAGCTTAGTAGCTTCTGTGTTAGGCCACCCTGATATGGTATCCTCTGAGTGAGAGGAAAGAGCTGACAGGGATACAGGTGTCGGGGTGTGTCCAAACACTGCAGGAAACAAGGAGAGCTAACAGAGGCTAGCAGTGGCTTCAGACCCTGTTTGTGTTTCCTTTTATTATTTTAAAGTCGCTGTTCAGAACCCAATGTGCCTTGTATTGACGTTTCCATAGACTTCAAACTTTGCAGATGTTATCCTTTTAAAATATTTGTCAAAAGACTTATTGAATCTTTACAAAAGGAGACCTTTCTGTTTGTAAATTGACCACTGTAAAGTGTATTTCCCCACCATGATTACTCTTTTCCAGTCTTGGCAAATCCATGCTGGCCAATGTGTTCGGTGGTCTGTCTTGTGTTTAAAACTTCCCAAAGGACTTGTGCTCCCTGCTGCTTGCTTGTACCCTGCTCAAAATGAGTCTGCTTTTGTCATGACAATTACTAGGCGGTGAAGTAGAGGGTTCGCCATCTAAGCTGGAAGAGAATCCATTTTGCCAGAGAAAGAATCCAGAAGATAGACTTTAAGTGACTTGGTCAAAGGGTCAGAATTATATTTATGCCTGGTCTCCCTAATGACTGTCACATGTCATGTGCTCTAAAAGTAAGACTCCATACGTAAGACAGGGTTCTGTATGGAACATGTGTATCAAGTCTTAGTTTGGGAGAATTCAACACTTTCCTTGAAACAAGTTATTGTTTGTTACCATATAACTTTATTAAATTTATAAATTAGGAACCCTAAGAGAAAAGTCTTGTTTTTAGTTTTTTTAACCTAAAAATCAATGACCTTTAAAAAAAAGAGTCCTACTTTTCTAATTACAGTAGAGAAGATAATGATAATTAGAAATTTGTGTTTTAAAATTAAATTTATCATAATTTGTTTTTCTTCAAGTACCCTAGTGATTCGGGTTTTCTGCTTAGCCTTTTTCACTAAAATACAGAACTCTGGCATGTTTTAGTCCTTTTAGTCCATAATTACTAAAACTCCAGAGATCCATAATTTTGCAAGTAATTAAAAACAACTTTGTATCTCTTTAGATGCAGCTGCATAATTGAAGTCTGTTCTTCTATGAATTTCTCCTTTATCTTGTCCCATTTTAGGAGGACAATCCTGGAATGGCCTTGTCTTCATCTTCTTCAGTAATCAAAAAACAACAGACCAACCTATTTGTACCTTAAACCAAGCTTTTGGTGAATCGTGAGCCACGTCTTGGTGGGAACTCCCTTTTTACTCCATTTTCAAGTGGACTTTTTTGCTAACAAGCTTTACTTTTTCCACAGATCTAGGTTAGCCCGCAGTGGTGCTCTCGTGGAGCTTGGGAGGGTAGAGATGAGGCCCCGTGGAAGCTTTACAGAAAAACAGGAATTGCTTTTAGACAGTCAGTGAAGAGCTGTCAGTGACTTCTCTGTTTCCATCAACAGGGGAGAAAACACCTCCATCAGATTGCACGTGTTTTGAAAACAGTTGTTCAAGTTATTGATAATACTTCAGGTTCTTGAACCAGAAGATAAGAGACAATACATTTCTTCCTTGAAAGGCACATTAAAAAATGACTCTGGTTACTGACTGTCACATAGTGCACATGCAAATTCTTAAGGAAACCATAGCTCTCACTAAGAACTCTTTCTGGATTAGTTTATTTTTCTATATCCTCAAAGTATAAAATACAGCCTCACATTTGAGCAAGAGTCACACTGCCTTGTTACACCCTACATAGTTAGTTTCCTACCAGCATCCTCCTGCCTCAGCTGAGAACTTACCTGATAAGTGTGTCCTGCGTCATTTATCAAAAACTGGGTCTCTAATGTTTTCTCAGTGTCTAAAACCATCTCTTTTAAGGTAAATTTCAGTCAGCCTTTGTTCTAAATATATGACTTGAAAATAATAGTGTTATGTGAGAATTCTGTGAAGTTGTGTTTACTACCTACTGAAGTATAAACTTGTCTAAAGTATTAATGGCTTTCATATTTAAAGTGCATTTTCATTAGTATAAGCAAGTTTATTCCTGCATTTTCACCTCTAAGTCCTTAGTATTCTTCCTCATCTCTCTTTAGTGGCTACATAAAGTTACTTGGGACACAGACCCACTGAAATTTTCCATGTGAGATGATACATCTCTCCTAGAGGCATTTCCTTAACTCCAAGATGAATGGAGACTGTCAGTTAAAGCTTTAAGTGGTACATGTAGCCTGGTGCTGGCCCTTGAGCTTTGTGTTTCAGGCTTAGGTGGATACTGAAATTTACTGATGAAGCAAAGGAAGTATATTAGATACTGCAGTGTATTTAGTTGATAAAAATTTTTTTCATAGACATTTTTTTTAAAGTATTAGAAGACCAGCTATTTTCTTGGTTTCTCTTTCCAAACAGTCTAGTTGATGAACACCCAGGCAGCCTCATTTGGAAGTTATCACCTATTCACAAGCTGTAATCAGAAAGAAATTGCTTATCAAACAGGTCTGGAAGGATCTAACTTTGCTTGAAGGCAGAGGTCTCTCTTCTGTGGTGCATCACCTGCCAGAGTCATCTGTCCAAAACTGTATGGTGAGAATTTCTCTTTCTTGCCTAGAAACGTGTTCTTTCTGAATAGGGGCAGAAGCCCATCTGTAGGCTGGACATCCCGATGTGCCATTTTGTGTCCAGGGGACTCAAGCTGTTGGTCACGGTCATGCAGGGTTTTATGTCACACTCTTGTACCTATTGTATAGGCCTTCCCTTTTCTTAGCCTTCAGCTTTGTACCTGACAACTTGTGATTCCTTGGAAACACTAGGAGGGAGGGAGGTCCCCTCACAGGTGATGAGGGTGAGTGTGTCACCTGCACAGGATGTCATGGCTGCTCCAGGTGACTCTTTGGTGTGCTTGTTACTGAACAAAATTCTTCATATCCTAAGCTTGAGTCTGCAACCAGAATGATAGGAATGGGGAGACTCTGTGTGGCTGTGCTTTCTTAAAACTAGTTTGAGTAAATTGTCAACGTGGATGATGTTAGCCCTGTACAAGCCTGGCATCGAGTTCGGCATGAGGAAAAGGAAGAGGGACTATTAGTAGTGGTTGTGGGCAAGTGCACCTGTGGAAGGAGAGCAGCTTGCCCTTTTCTCCTCACGGGCTCTGAAAGGTCATTGCCTTTACCAGCATTCAGTATACACCAGAGATAAGGGTATGTGTCCATGCGCGTGTCTGTGAGTGTGCGTGTGAGTGTTGCTGCAAACAGCTTGTAAATACTGTAGTTGTTTAAAATGGAAACTAAAAGCTGAGAAGTCTTTTGACATATATTGATCAGAAAAAAAAAATACAGTATTGACCGTGGATAAAAACAGGAAATAAATTTTTTCATTTTGCCTTCTGTCCTTTTTTTTTTTTTTTTTTTTTTTTTGGTCAAAAATTTTAAAGAGGATACAGTGGGTTAGTTCTGTGTGGCCTTGTTTCTGAACTAATCATTCTACGCCTGTAATCGTGGGGTTTGGCTAACACCAGATAAAAGTGCACCCTGGCAGTGCCCCTTGCACAAAGGTATTTCTGCCTTCTGAGTTATGTTGCGTGTTATGGTAGAACTGTCAGATGCTAAGCGTATATATGTGCTCAGTTACACTAAGTTACAATGCAGAGGAAGGAGAGTCCTGGGTTAGTGTCCCAGGCTGCACCCTCACCAACCCGTCTTCACACATCCCCCAAGAGAGAGTTTGCATGCTCTGGACTGTCACCGGGCACGTGGTGCGTCGTTTCAAGTTGTAGCAATTTGGGAGGCCGATGATTTTCTGCAACAGAATCCCCAGCAATGTGTTCCTTCTCTCCCAGGTCACAGTGTTCCATCTTGAAGAACAGCACAGATTTGTGAGACAGGGTCCATCCCAGTTAAGCAAACATCACGTTCATTTTGGAATTAATTCCAGGGAGTGTTATCGTGAGACTTGGATCCCATGATACCTTTCTTTTCAAAGTGCAGTTTACTTAGGATATGTCATCCCAAGTGACCCAAAGGTGCTTTGCTTGCTGCATCCCCCATGTGGAAGCATCTTCCCCTGAGGTAGGCAAGGTGAGACCTTCAAGGGTCACCTGAGTGGCTTCCTGACTGTGTAGCCAGCTCTTGCCCATATTATTCTAGTTCCCCTTTCACTTGTGCTTATGGAAGACAACTGAACATAGTCGCATTTGCAGACAATTAGATGCAAGAGGACTGTGGATTGCTTTGTAGTGTGTCTGTATCAGGTGGCTAATGATCGGACTTGGGCTGGTTAGGTGCCCAGCTGTGCTAAAGGGGAAAGTTCCCGTCTGTTTCAGAGTACATTGTGTTGATGCATAAGTAAGTGGCTCATCTGAGAATACACCAGATCTCTGGGCTCATCTTGAAACAGGTTTTTATCAATACCGAATGGCACTGACACTGCTTCAGGTGAGTGGGTACTTGCCCTCTTCCTTATGGCGTCTTTCTCCGCTGCACTGATCTTGGCCCTGTGAGGGCTGGAGGAAGGCACTGGGCAGAGGA
The DNA here is from genome assembly GCF_004785775.1 of Grammomys surdaster. Lineage (NCBI taxonomy): Eukaryota > Metazoa > Chordata > Mammalia > Rodentia > Muridae > Grammomys > Grammomys surdaster. Next base: position 2,156,286 of record NW_021605140.1, on the reverse strand, counting down.
CAAAGCTGACCCAGCTTACAGCCACCATACACACTCCCATCAAGCCCACGCAAGCTCAGCATGCCCCATGCTCTTACACCTGCACTACAAGGGCCAGTCACTGAATGTGGGCTTTCCCTGGGAGGAGACCTGGATTCAGAAGTGAGCATCCCTTGGTTGGAGGCTGCTTTCTGGCCAAGGACCTAATAGTGCAGTCCAGGGAAGAAGTGGTTCTCTTAGTTTGAGGGAGTTCTGTGCCACATAGCATCTGGTCAGAGGCTAGAGAAGAGGTCTACTCGAGAATGAGTTCTGGGACTGCTGACAACTATATTGGCCAAGGAACATCTATTTTCCCATGTTGAGCTTCAGTGCTGGACACAGGCTGTGGACATGAAAAGGTCTTGATTACAGGAACTCAAAACTAAACCAAGGAAAGAGTCAAGACCCAACTCAATGGGCCTGTGGCTAGGAAGACAAGGCAGTCCTTTGTCAAGCCGAAGCTGCTGGTAGACTTTGGAGCTCATAGTATTCCTTCAGGAAATACTGATTTCTACTCAGATGACGCATCTTCCTCTTGAGAGAGCTGAAGCAAGGACTTATGTCCACTGTCGGGTCCTGCTCCTCATCAGCAGAAGTCACACAGCACTCCACAGGACTAGATAGCCGTATACATGGTGGGCCATTGTAAAAAGCCGGGTGGGGACAGTGGTTCCAGCCTTACCTGGGACAGCAATGGGCTCAGGGCAGCCTTCCTTTCTGTCCCTTGTGTTCCAGGGGGAATGAGAACCCTGGGCTCCAGAAAATTCCCAGATCTCAGCTAATGAAATGGCTCGGCTGTGTCCCTGGCAGATTCTGCCAGGAGATGGCAGCAGGAGTTCAACCCACACTGGAGAGACAGGTGGGTTGTGCATGCAGAGAACAGTACATATGGGATGCCTCTTCAGAAGCAGGGTCAAGCATGAAAACAGCAATCAAGAAAGGGCACATAAGCTGAGCAGTGGTGGCGCACACCTTTAATCCCAGCACTTGGGAGGCAGAGACAGGCGGATTTCTGAGTTCGAGGCTAGCCTGGTCTACAGAGTGAGTTCCACGACAGCCAGGTCTATACAGAGAAACCCTGTCTCAAAAAACAAAAAACAAACAAAAAAAAAAAACGGGCACATAAGTCCCTATCCACAGGTAGGCCCGCCCTGGCCAAATTTTACTCCTCGGCTCCTGGACCTGCTTAACACATTGAAATTCTTTCCCTAGCAAATGTCAGTGTAGGCCCTGCAATCATAAAACTTGGAATCAAGACTGACTATTAAAACAAACCAGGCCTCGAAGCCTCAGTTTTGGTGCTTTGTCTATTAATAACAACCAAAAGACCATTCTAGAACCAAATTCTTGGATGCTCAGGGCCCTTGTGTAAGTGATGTGGTGTGTGCATGCAGCATGCACACATTCAGTATGCTCTGTGTGTGTGGTTCAGGGATTGTTCCAAGGGCCATGAACATCCTAAGCAAGTGTAATACCACCGAGCTTTATATACCCTAGGTTCTTGGTTAGGCCTGTGCCCTCAGGATTACTCGTGATACAGGAATTACAGAAACACTATATAAGTAGGTATTAAACCACATTGCTAGAAATTAGTGACAAGAAGAGAAGTGTGTGTGTTGAGTTGGCAAATTCTAGGTGCAGCATCCCAGGATACACAAGGCTTTTCCTTTGTTCTCTGATTCTTCACATGGATACCATGTGCATCTGTAAGCTTCCCCCAAAGACCAGGGGGGAGCTGAGGACCCTGGGCTCCACTTGAGGATGGGAACCTCAAGACAAAGCTTCAGGTACCTGCCTTGGCCTGGCAGATAAGGGCAAGCTGGGTGTAGCAGAGAGAGGGTAGGTAGCCTGGCACCAGCTCCCCTGGCAACTTGGAATGAACAGTGCTCCTAGGTGATTCATTGGTAACTGTGGAGGCAGCCAGTGCCTCACATAGAGCCTTGCTGCCACCCACACACCCAGATTAGGGAACCCATGCATACTCAGAAGAGATTCATGCATACACACACACATACACACACGCACAATGGAGAGGATGTGTGCACACATACTCAGAAGGGAGGGAGATGCATGCATACGCACCCTAACGCCATTCCTGATGTGAAGGAAATCACATGAGATATCTCAGAATGTTTAGTACAAGAAGAATTTAATCTGGTAGCCAGACCTGAGGAGATGGAAGATGTGCAGGAGTGAAGGGGATGGTGATGGGGAAACCACTCCCCTCACTACCACTACAAGGTAGGTGAGCAGAGGAAATAGGTTGGGGCTGTCAGAAAACTTGAAAACATTTGTTTTATTTAGGACATTGGATCGAATGCTATTGTGGAGACCTAAATTAATGACGGCTGGGACACAGTAGAAGCACATACTGTTACGGTCTGAATCGCTGAAGAATGATACCCCAGACTCAAATAGTGTGCAAAAGCAAAGAGTGTTTATTCTCACATACTGAAAGGAAACCTAAGGGTTCTTTGGAAAATCAGTTGCATTGGATGGTGTTCTGCTGGGGCAAACATGAAAGAGTGTTTTCCTGAAGTGGACACAGGAGAGAGGATGTTCTGCTAAAGCAAACACATGAAAGGATACATAGTCAAGGATTCTTTGCTAACAACATGCATGTATTGGTCCGCCTTACATTGTGTAGTTGAGCTGCGTTTGTCAGGATATGGCTAGAGAGAAGCACACCAAAAACTTCAGGTGGTGTGCTGCAGTTTGTTGGTTTTTCTGTGGACTCGGGCTGATTGGCAGAGTGATGTCAGCTGTGACAGATGCACATGCAAGGGGACACCTGATGTTTGGAGGATATAAATAGAACTCAATGGACAGTGACAGAGGCTGAGCTTGGCTTGCTTGCAACAAGCTGAACACTTGTTGATGTCACACCTTCCCTGATCTTAGCTTCTCTGAGAGAGGTATAGCTGAAAACTTCCCCTGGTCCCTCCTGCTGACTCGAGCAGAGGCCGAGGACTGGCTATCTCTGCTAGGCCATGCCACCGTTTCTGATTTCTGTTTGCTATCCCAACTCTACCAAACTGGACTGCTAGTGTATCTGTGAAGTGTTTGTGAATGATGGATCGAGCTGCCCCTGCTAACCTATGAACTGAACTGCAGATTTCCAGACAACACAGATGGGAATTGCTCCAAAGAACCTTTCTAAAGAGGTCAACTTCCCCCATATCCTTTCTTTCCCACTACCTCCGGTGGGTAGTGGGCTAAAAGGGAGGCTAAAGTATTTAAGAACCATCATTAAAATTAGGGTTTGAAAGAATTGACGTTTCACATACAGTGGCCTAATTCCACCGGGATGGAAGGACTCTGACTGAATTCACAGATTCAGTTAAAGCCAAAATGAGGAACCTTAAAGAGGGGTAGGTGATATCTGGGGGTCTGGGTGATGGTGACCCAGACTTCATATCTTGTAGGGGTAGCTCTTGACCTCTTGGCTGCAAACTTGGCTAACTGTTCTTTTGCGAGCTAGGGAGTAGGTCCTTCTACTGCAGCTGTTCCAGTAACTGACTTGCCCAGTTCTGGAAAATAGAAACTCAGGCCTGGTCTCCAGAACTGCTAGTCTGCAGTCTGTCATGGAGTCAGCCTGTCTCAGATCAATTCCCTCCTTTCAATATCTTCCTGAATGTAACAGCGAGTCTTCATTGGAGGAGAAGGCTGGTAGAAGGGGTGCTGTTTCCTGGTACTGAGTCCTACCAGACTTACCCACACAGTGATGAGAATTCCCTTACCCCAGCCCTGCTAGTGGCTCCTAGGAAAAAGTTGGAGAAAAACCCACCCCAATTTATTTTTTGTTGTTTATGTTTTTTGGTGTTGTTGCAGGGACGTTGTTGTGGGGTGTTGTTGTTGTTGTTGTTGTTTTGTTTTGTTTTGTTTAGGTCTTACTTTGCTACCCAGGTAAGTCTTAAACTTGTAATTTTCCTGCTTTATCCTCTAGAGTCCTGAGATTACAGTAGTGCACCCCTGTTCCCAGCTACACTCCTTTTTAAGGCCCCAACCCTGGAGCTGCTAAATCCCCTTGACTAAAATACAATCACATGGCCATATGGATGCTGGGAAATGTAGTCTTTCCTCTGTGTAGCCTGTGCCTACTAAAATTCAGAGCCTGCATGACTAGAGAAAGCACAAGAGGCTGATTGCTGGGACCACTGAGCAGTTCCCAATAAACACACAGGGAGATATGTGGATATCAGGATGCTAGCTTGCATCATCCTTTGTTGTCTCTGAAGAATCTGACTGACACCTATCAAAAGCAGAATGATTATAGAATGCTGAATTTGTTCTGTGAATTAATATGCAGCAGTCAGAAAAGAACAAAGAAAGAAAAGGAGAGAAAAGAAATGTGGTGGTGGTGGAGGAGGCTGGAGCAGTGTCCCAGTGGATAGGAGTAACTCTTGCTCTTCTAGAGGATCCAAGTTCAGTTCCCAGCACTCCCATCAGGCAGCCCATGAATTACCTACCTGTAATTCTAGCTCCAGGAGATCTGGCACCTGACCTCTGAGGGCATTGAACTTGTATGCATATAGACACACACATACACACATGATTAAAAAATAATAAAAATAAATCTTTTTTTTTAAAGAACGTGGCCATACATGGGGATTCATAGCCAGCCTGGTCTTTGCAGTGAGCTCCTGACCAGCCAGGGCTGTATAATAAGATGTTGTATTTGAGAGAGAGAGGGGGGGGGGAGGGGGGAGAGAATGATGTAGTAGATATTTAATTGTACTTGGGTGTTATGCTGGTTTGAGTGAGAATGGCCCCCATAGGCTCATAGGTTTGGATACTTGATCCCTAGTTGGTGGAACTGTTTGGAAAGGATTAGGAGCTGTGGCCTTGTTGGAGGAGGCATGTTACTGGGGTGTGGGCCTTGAGATTTCAAAAGAGTAATGTCATTCCCTGTGTGCTCTCTGCCTTATGCTTGTGGTTTTGAGATGTGAGCTTTCAGCTGCTCTTGCCTTCTTGCCTTCGCTCTGCCGTCATGGGCTCTGTTAAGGCCTAGATAAAATATTAAGCTCTAGATGGAATGTTAAGGCCTAGGTAAAAATGTTACCTGGCTGGCCTGCCATTTTGTGCAGTTACTAATATTATAAGGAAACTTTCTCATATGTTGTTTCTACTGTTTCCAGGAAACTTTCTCATGCCCAAGTTGATTACATATTCTGTTATGTTCTGTGCCCTTGGAAACCAATCACAGTAGAAGTCAAGAGAACTACCTTTGTATTCCCAAACCACCCTCCCAGCAGCACTTCCTGCACCTGCGTATAAGCTTTATAATATTTGCTTTTATAAACTGCCCCTGGGATGGACCCCATAAGGGGGACACCTACATTTATTTAGAATAAGACTTGATTTTGAGTAGGGGTCCAGTAAAGTTTAAGTTCCCAAGACCTGCTTGGGAATTGACATCCTCCTACCTGGAAGAAAAGGACATGTACATGGGTAACTGACATCCTGGTACACAAGACATGAATGTTAGACAAGACACAGTTGAACACCCCAACCAATAACAGTAAGGTAAGTGTACAACAAAGGCAGGTTCCTAAGAAAATCTGATTGATGGAATAACCTGGCACAGATGTTTACAAATCTCAGGCTTATAAAGCCCTATAGGATCCTGATTCAAGGTCACAGTTTAGCTCCCAAGTCCGGAACGTGGTCCTGATCCATCAGTCTTGGGGTGTGGCATTCAATAAACCATCCCTGTTTGACTAAGACTAGTGTTTGAGTGGTTTCTCTGGTGATTCCCAGACCACAACAGACTCTAACCCTCTGGAACCATAATCCTAATTAAATGGTCCCTTTCATAAGTTACTTTGATCGTGGGGTTTGTCTCAATAGAAAAGTAAGTAATACAGGTGTCTAAGGTGTATGATATGAGAAAGTACAGTGAGGATACAGATTTATAAAGGTTAAAAACATAGGGACATGAATGACGAGTCTAGACAATGGAAGTATACTTCAGCGCAAAATGAAGCCAGCAGGCAGGAAATGTCACCGTCTGTTCCCCGTGTTCCCCCTGGAGTCTTACCAGATGCAGGCACTACTTTTTAAACTGTAGAATAAATTTTTAGAAAAGGAGGCAGACTTGTAAGTACTCATTTAGAAAAACTCCCAATATATATCAAGCAAAAAGCAGGTTTTAAAAAATTAGTGACATTCAAGGGTGCGTCTTTGTGTCTGTGTGTAAACGCAGAATAATGCCTGCAGCTGAGAAGGCACAGGTATGCGGTCTGCTGTTACTTCATGTCTATAACTGTGTGGGACAGACTGGAGGCATCCAGCAGACTATTTACCACAAGACAGAGGCATCCACAAGGAGGGACAGGGAGTTGCTGGCAGGAGAAGATGGTGGGTCGAGTCAAAGGTGTTTCCCTCTTTGTTCTAAACATTTGTAGTGTTTTAATTTGTACAGCCATGCATTGCTTGCTTGCTTGCTTGCTTGATTGGTTGATTGATTGATTGATTGATTGAATGGTTTTGGATTTCAGTGGTGATGGTGGGTTTCAGTTTTGGTTTTGAGATAGTCTCATGTAGCCCAGGCTCACCCCAAAATCACTAAGAGGCCAAGGGTGAGTTTGAATTTCTGACCCTCCTGTTTCTACTTCCATAGTCCTGGGATTGCAGTCTCATACTACCACACCAGGTTTATGCTGGGGATTCAACCCAGGGCTTCCTGAGTATTAGTGAGCACTCTTTGAGTAAGCTACATCCCCAGCTCTTGTCTTATATTTTAATGGAAAGCAAAAGTACCTGGTAATATATGCAAAGCTGGTGACATTTCACATACTTGGGACTCAGTGCATACAGCTCAGGATTTTATTTGCCTATCATCCTTGGTAGCCATGTATCTCCTAGATAGCTAGATAGCTATCATTTAACCCTGCCTGCATCCCTGGAACTTTGGATGCTTTTCAGACCCTACATTCCTCTGGGTGTCCTTTATCACTCTGTCCCTACACAGTGGTACTCAGCTGCTACCTCCTCTGGCACCACCCCACCCTGTCAGACTATGTGGGTCCCCTGTTCTGGAGGGTATCCCAGGAGGATCTTCGGCCCCGTCTGGTGTGGAGGTCCGGGCCAAGGGGACAGAGTGTGAGCAGGGAGGGGAGATCGCCTGCCTCCTCTGCTTCCCCTGCTCACGTCTCTACTGTCACCACCTGGTCACTCCTGGGTGCTGCACCTGTCTCTCCACACTGAGCCAGCCCAGGATGGGCGGATAAGAAGCCGGCTAGCTGGCAAGGAGGCAGCTTGGTGTCTCAGGCAGGTTCTGGGAGAGCAGATCTCTTCCTAAGTGTTACAACTCTTGTGACAGAAACTCTTGGACACCAGGATGATTCTTGCACACACCTTTTACTTCTCCTGAATAGAGCCCTTATATACAGTTTTCGGGTGGGTTAGGCAGAAGATAACGCCTATTGGTTTGGTCTGAGAGCTTGGAGATACCTCATCTACATGTGGGAGAGCCTGAGGCACTGTTCCTCATGACTGATGGCCATAGACCTCTCTGTGGGAGGGGCTGTGGAGGGCTGAAGCTAAATGAAAAGAACCAGGGCCCGGGAGCAGAGCTGAACACCTGCCGTCCGATAAAGGTCCGGGGTTCAAGGTCTATGCTTGACCAGGCACCCAGCTGCTTCTCACAGCCCACCGCCCCACAAGACAGAGCTGAGTTACTGACTGGCTCTTGCTGAGTAAAGACTGAGTACAAGTTGAGAGAGTCAGAACGAGGAAGAAAAAGACCTAAACTCCTTAGATCAAAGAGATGTAATGAGGGCAACCTGCCCTTTAAGCCTCTGATTCCTTGGATGGAAGCTGGGCTAGCAGTACCAGTTTCTAAGCTGCAAGGCACTAGGAACAATGGTGTGCAGCACCATATTCTCTCCTGCAGGATAGACATACAGACACATTCCATTTACAGTTCAAAATGCATAGCTCGAGAACCCGTCATGATCATGACATGGTTGTCTTTCAATATATCTACTTGAACACAGGCTTAAAGCAGAATTGGCTGCAGGCATTGGGCCCGCTGCAGTTTCCTTTCAAGGGGGACTTCAGGATATACCTATTGGCTTGGAGGAGGGACCTGCTGTCAGCCAGTGTCCTACTAGAACACAGAGTGCCCTAGTACTGTCTTCCTCTCTCCTGCCTTATGGGTTTGTGGAAAGTTAGGATTGCATCTGTGAGGCACAGCCTCCTGCTGGTTACTGTAAGCCCTGTTGACCCCTGGTCTCACAACTCTCAGAGACATGAAGGGAGGTAGCCATGACCGAAGAGTATGCAACTGCACATTCTATGGCCTCCATTTGCATGACCTCCAGTGGGGACCCTGGTCAAAGCAAGCAAGATGTGTCTCCTCCTTGGCTACCCCCCTCTCTCACACACACACACATTCACACACACACACACACACACATACACACACACACACCCCTCTGGTCCTTTTCTACTCTGCAGTAAATTAGATATAAAGGTTTCTGATCTAAGCCACCACATTCTTTCTTTCCCAAGCCCCTGAATTTTGTCTCTGCGCTTGTGTTGCTGTTGTTCCTGGTTTTGTTCGTTCTGTTTAGAGACAGTTTAGATAGGAAGCTACATCCCCAGCCAACTCTGGTTTCTGGCCAATGATATCCTCCTTCCGTGGAAGCCATGTTGCTGTCAAAGCTCACTGGAATTCTTCCAAGTGATCTATCTCTGTTCCAGGAACAACACCGTCCTTGTCTCCTGAAGTATATAAAACACATAATATGTCTCATATATAAGTGGGGTTCACGCCAGGCAGTGGTGGCGCACGCCTTTAATCCCAGCACTTGGGAAGCAGAGGCAGGTGGATTTCTGAGTTCGAGGCCAGCCTGGTCTACAGAGTGAGTTCCAGGGCAGCCAGGACTACACAGAGAAACCCTGTGTCGAAAAACCAAAAAAAAAAAAAAAAAAAAAAAAAAAGTGATGTTCTCAAGCGGGTTCATAACTGTGGTTGTTTGAAGTCTGGTTATCTAAGCCATAAAGATGATGACGGCCCACAGTCTCGTCATTAATGCCCTTCTCTGTCCTGCAAGGACTGGGAGTTCAATGTGGTAAAATAGTTCGTGGTAACTGTTGACATTGTCACAGTAAACATGGGGCTTACACTGAGACCAACTTGACATGTTGAGGGGCCTCATGTGTCAGTGCTGTGATTAAGCTGACGTACAGCATAGCCTGCGGAACAGGAATGTTTTTATGGCCATAAGAAACGGCTTTGGATGCGATTAGAGTGCTCTCAAGAGTAAGGGAGAGGTGACAGGTGAGGGGAAGCCTCTGCTTTGAGCAGTCTAATGACCTGACTCATCTCAGGTCAAGGAGCCAAGATCCCTGGAGAGAGGGTTCAGCTGAGACTCAAGACTGGGAAGGATGCAGGGTGGGCGGTGCTTCAGCACAGCTAGGGCAGGGCTTTTCAGGTGAATGACTGGCCCCAACCCCTCACGCTCCCTGCATCCAAACCCTTGCCTTGGCCCAGCGAGAAAGTTCCTTTTGACCTTGACCTTGACCTTGGCTGTTTGAGTTGAGTTTTCGAATGGTTCAATTTTGTAAAAATTCCTTTCCTGAGAAGACAAAACAGTCTTCCATCTTTATGTCTCCCAGACAAAGCAAGGTTCACTCTGGGGCGCCAATGAGTCTTTTTAGGCTTACTTACAGAACAGTGAGTGAGAAGGTATAGGAAGGAACAGGATGACCCCAAAGCAGCCATTCAGGAAGATCCCTGCTCAGCATGAATGGTGGAATTCCATGGCTGCACAGTCAGAACTTCCTCACCGTATAGACACCAGCACCTCCCAGACTCCAGGGCCACGTGCACTTTAATTGCATATAGACAGCTGGGAAAAGAAGCTCAGGTGAGGGTCTAACCCCCTTTCAATGGAGGTAACATCAGCAGTCTGCAGGCCTGCTTCTGGTGGCAAGCAGGCCTCTCTGATCTGACGAAGGTAGCGGCTTGTCTGGCTCAGAGGATCAAATACATGAATTGGAGGGAACAGTGTGTCAGAGGCTGCAGAGGTTGCGCTTGGCACCGATGATGCATAGGTAACTACATCTGGCAGCTGAGGCTCCAACTGATCACAAAGCAGAGTCACTGCAGCTGCCATGGTGTGAGCGTAAACTGGGAGAGGCATCCAGTTAACCAGAAGACCACAGTGAGGAAGGGGACAGTGGAACTTGTGTCTTGCCAGTGTCCGTAGGATGACCTGCTTTGTGCTACGTCAAGGCATAGGCCCCATCTTGATTTCCCTGGTCTACCCCATGGTGCCAGTGTCCAAGAGACCTCTCCCAGCCTGAGGCAGGCCTTTCATCCCTCATGGGGTTGCTAGGTAGATGTATGTACTTGTCTGCAGAGACACTGAACTCCTGTGAGCTTAGAGAAAGTCTTATTTGAAAGGCAGTCTTGTCAGGCATGGCTCTACCTCGGCATGTGTGAGGCACAGGTATGACAGTCAAGACTTTTAAGGACAGAGTCTGTCAAAATAAAAAATAAAAAGTTGAGAGGGGGGTGGGAAAGGGAGAGAGGGAGAAAGAGAGAGGGGGAGAGGGAGAGAGGAAGGAGAGAATGATGGAAGAAAGGGAGGGAAGGAAGGAAAGACTCAAGGTCAACTTGTCAGCCCCAAAACCAGGTAATTTCCTGGGGTGCTGAGAGTCGTAGTTCTTGTAAAGTATACAAAGGCATGTGAGAAAATGTAGTGGCTGGATGGTTTTGTCTTTAAACGTCCCTAAGTGCATATCTCCTGGCCAGTTGCTGGGAATTCCATCCTGGTCAGTAATTAAAACTTGCTTCAATTTTAGCACAAAATTGAGGAACTATATTTTCTTTGGCAAATCTCAGGGAGGGGATTTTAACAGAAGGAAGAAAGGAAGAAAGGAAGGAAGGAGGAAATGGAAGGAAGGAGGGAGGGAAGAAGGGAGGGAAGGAGGGAGGAACTGCTGTGGATCTTCAGGATAATGTATTTAGTTGTGACCCAGTCTGGGATGCCATCAACAGCCCTAATTCTAGATGTCAGACAAGAGGGACCACAGTAGGAATATCTGATCAGGACTCCAACAGGACCTTGGTCTCATTTGTCATCACTACCACATGACACCTGAACAGCCTGATGTGACCTGTGTCTTCACCTGCTAGGACAGTGCTTGACCTGGCCTGGGGCCTGCACACAAAAGCCCTGGGGTTCTTTCATTTTTAACACCACATTCACATATTTTGTTGTTGTTTCTTTGATGTGGTTGTCAGGCCTAGACTCCCTAGTTTTGGGGGTCTTCTATCTTAAGTCACATGTGATAACAGACCCAGTCGTCCTTAGGAACATAATAAATCATATGGATTTTCCTGTCAGGGCCTCTGGTACTGTTGGCTGTCAATCAAAACGTTCTAATACTCTTGAGCAATATAATTCTCATGTTTGTGTCTCGCGATACTTAGAACCCTGTAGTATATAACCTAGAATGTACAGTGTTAAGTTAAAAGTATGACTTTCAAATGTCGATGCACACATACTGAAAACTGTATTCAACTTAATCACTACTGAAGTATGAAAGGTTCAACGCACATCTGAGGGACTTAGGTTCATGTAGCCCTGATGCGAACGGACATTAGATACATAGGTCAGAAGGTGATCGCAATGTCCTACACAGCAATTAAATCAACCTTTGAGATCATCTCTCTCCTGGAGGGGGCTCTCCGTTTCTACATCTTGTTGAGCTAACAATTTCACAGTCTGAGCCCTGAGTTAAAAAATAATTAGCAAGTCAAACAATAATATATTTCCCTAGAAGATCAATTATTCTTGGGCAAGGAGTTGCGTGTTTTGGTACATTATTGAAAAAGACAAAGTGTGTCATGTTAACCTTCTTTGAGGCTTCAGGGTAGGGTTTGTTTACTTTGTTTGTTTGTTTGTTTGTTAATACTTGTAAGCTAAAGCTTACAGCCGTGGCAGCTGGTGTAGGGGAGGACCAGGCAGGAGCTGGGGAGCTGCTGCACTGGAGTAGATTGACAGTGAAGAAGGACCAGGCTTCCCAGTTGTCCTCAAGTCCTGCTGTTCTTCCTCAAAGGCCAGTTCCTGGCTGATTAGAGGCCTGCCTGCTCTCTGCCTGTTCTTTTGTTTTGTTTTGGTTTTGGTACCTACACTTGTCCAAAGACAAGGCTCAGAGTAATACCTCTCTTGACTGAATACCTAGACTGCTCCACACTTCCCTCAGACCCTTTCTGCCACCCACCTCTAGCACAGTGTCATTGCCATCTTAGGCGGATTTGCTCTTCTGTCACACTGCAGCACACAGTAAGTGACTGGTGGACAGACATGACCAGCTGCTTCTCTGGCCTTCACTGGAGACATGCACAGCAGGCTTCCCTTGTATGTGCATAGTAGGTCCTCCTTATATATGGTTTCCGTTACTTGTTATCTGTGGTCTGGAAAATTCCAGAAAGGGGCAATGTGTGCCTTTTATCTTATGAGCCATCTGCGTAGCTTGCTGAAGTTTCGAATTGTCCCTCCCAGGAAATCCCTTTGCTAATACATTCACGGCATGATGTTACCCACCCAGGATGGAAACCAATTAATAGCTATCTCAGCTAGCACTTCACCCAAGGCAAGTATGATAGCACAGACTTGTGTTCTAGTTGTGTTCTGTGCACTCCCACGTTCCTTGTGATCCTTGTGTTCTATCCAGTCTCTTCGTGACCCTTATTCTACTTAAGAACGGCCTCCAGCCAGGCAAGGTAGCCCACACCCACAATCAAAGCATAAACCAAGACAGTTTTGGGGTCCACATGGACTAAAAAGGGAGCTCCCTTCTCAAATTAAATTGAAAATAAATAAAGCCCCCCCCCAAGAAAATAAAGCAGTGCTGCAGAGCGCTGATACCAACAGCAGGAGCGTGACTGTTCGCTCTTGTGGTTGGTCTCTCCTAGGAACTACTGTTGTTTATCCCTTGGCTAAGGAGCACATTAAAGTTGTTATTGATATGCCTGTGTATGAAGAATGCATCATATACATATGATACAGATGGTTTGGTACTTGGGGCAGCTTCAGGGGGACCAAACCATCCACTGGGGTCTTAGAGCTGGTGGATGTGGATGTTCGGACTGAGCCAATGGATAGAGGGTCCCGTATAGCATGGGCTCTCGGCAGTACTCCATTGACCTCCTCTGTCCATCTTCCCCACGCTAACTCTGTCTTCCTTCTGTCCCTCTTCACTGACTGCCCCCACCACCCTTTGGTCACAGCACTCCCCCAGGGGACCTGCTCTTTCCATGATCTCACTCTCTCTCCCCCAGGAGCTCTTCTCTGCACCTGGGCATCTTCTCCACCCCACGTAGGTCACGTGTCACTTATCCTTCACAGAGCCCTGCAGGAGTGTGCTCTGTCACTGGGCTCGCAGGTGTTGAGGACAAGGATTTCAGAGGCAGCTGCTTCTGCAGTTAGCTGCACACTCCAGCTTGTCCGTTGCTGGCATCATGCCAGGGCCAGTTGCCAGGGCCAGTTCTCCCTGTGGCCCCCTCACACCCCCTCCTTCACCCACCATAGGTGTCAGGCCTCGGAGGTGCTGAGCAGGAGACATATGGCACCTGTCCTCTCCCAACAGTGGGGAGTCCACTGTGAACAGCTGACCTCAGCCAGAGTGTGACCTTCCCACTTAATCAGCAACTCATGGGCTCTTTGGGAGGTGGGCAGGCAGGATTGCGGCTTTCGCAGGACGAGAGCTCTGAATCAAATGAAGCCGAGAGTCCTGTCTTAGTTACTGGTGTATTGTTGAGATGCCACGACCAAGACAACTTAGAAAAGGAAGCATTTAATCGGGGGTTTGCATACAGTTTCAGAGAGTGAATCTGTGGTCACATGGAGCTGAGGCATGGTAGCAGGAAGGTGGGCCCTGGAGAGAGAGAGAGAGAGAGAGAGAGAGAGAGAGAGAGAGAGAGAGAACACCTGGGATGGGCTTTTCAAACACCAAAGCTCACCCCAGGTGACACCCATCCTCCAACAAGGTCCTATCTTTTATTCCTTCCTAAACAGTCCACCAACTAGGAAACAAACTTTCAAATACATGAGTCTACAGGAGGCCATTCTCATTCAAACCGCCACACTCTTTCCTCCCCCACACCCCCCACCCTGCCTGTCTTCCTTCTGTCCCTCTTCACTGACTGCCCTCACCACCCATTGGTTACAGGGTGCTTCTGCTTATAGGTAAGTTGTAACCTCTCAGCTACTGCTCCAATGCCATGCCTGTCTGCCTGCTACCACGCTCCTGCTTCATGGTGATAAGAACTTTGCCCCTGGAACTATAAGCAGCTCCTTCCCCTGGAGGCGCCTGCTCTAGGAGCACCAATCAGTTTTCTAACCAGGGCAGGAAGGTCTAGGTACAACCAGTTCATGGATCAGTGTGAGAGCACCATCCCACAGAGTTTATTAGACATTCAGGATTGAGGGTACCCACACACACACACTCCTGTGCGTTTGAGAGGGGCTCCAGCTATACACGTGCACTCATACGGAGGTAAGGCCAACATGAGGCTCACCTGTGAGCACTCAGTGTACCGGTTCTTCCCAGTGTCTGATCCTGCAACACCAGGCAGGCAATGTGCCAGCAGGTCAAGGCAGAATGTTTGACGTAGGTAGCACACTAGAAGGTTTGCTGATTATTTTATGGTCAGACCCCAGAGGTGTTCAAATACTATCTCATATTTTTTTATGTCCAGAAAAAAAAAAATAAGAGAGCAGGGGCACAGAGGGTTCACCGACCCAGAGCACTTCCTGTATGAGCACAAGAGCCTGAGTTCAGATCCATAGCACCCACGTAAGGAGCCACATGTGGCTCCTCACACCTCTAACTCCGGCATCGGGGTAGGCAGAGTCAGGGTGGCTGCAGCTTGCTGGCAACCAGTCTAAGTGAAGAAAAGCAAGCTCAGGTTCACTGAGAGGCCTGCACACACACACACACACACACACACACAGGCACACACACACACAGGCACACACACACACAGGCACACACAGGCACACACAGGCACACACAGGC
>NW_021605140.1:2125007-2141216 GCF_004785775.1 Grammomys surdaster | reverse complement strand
AGGCACACACAGGCACACACAGGCACACACAGGCACACACACACACAGGCACACACACACATACAGGCACACATACACACACACACACACACAGGCACACACAGGCACACACACACACATACAGGCACACACACACACACACAGATACAGGCACTCACACACAGGCACACACACAGGCACTCACACATGCACATGTGTACACACACGCATACATCACACATGTACACACACACACACATACACAGGAACTTGTAGTATAGGAATTCATGTCTCATTTTTTGTTATCACTTTTTTATTACTTTAAATACATTTTTATTATCTCTTACATTACCTCCAAACCACAGTTTCCCCTACCTCCACTCTTCCTAGTCCTTCCTCCATTTCTCTTTTAGAGAGATGGGGGAGGGGAGAGCAGATCTCCCAGGGATATTAACTGAACATGGCATAACAAGTTACAGTAAGAATTGGCACAGACCCTCGTAGTAAGGCTGGATGAGATGACCCAGTAGGAGAAACAGGATCCCAAGAGCAAGCAAGAAAGTTAGAGACACTCCCACTCCCACTATTGGGAGTCTCACAAGAACATCAAGCTACACAACCATAACATGTATGCAGACGACCCAGCTTAGACCATACGTGGTCTCTGTGAGCCCCTATGAGCCCTGCTTAGTTGATTCTGTGGGCTGTGTTCTCATGGATCCTTGACCCCTCTGACTCCTGTAGCCCTCGCCTCCCTCTTCAGTGGGGTTCCCCTGGCTCTAGGTGCTTCATTTTCATAACACCTGAGTGGCAACTGGTGATCTGTTTGGAGGGGTTGGGGAGCCTATGCAGGAGGAGTCCACTGCTGCTGTCTTACCTCACCCTTCCTCCAGCCTCACAGAGCAGAGACAGAGCTGAAGACAGAGACCCATGCCAGTACCACACTCCCATCTCAGGGTGTTCCAAGTCCCAGTGCTTACCACATGAAGAGTGTCTTAGTTAGGGTTTTACTGCTGTGAACAGACACCACGACCAAGGCAACTCTTATAAGGACAACATTTAATTGGGGCTGGCTTACAGATTCAGAGGTTCAGTCCATTACCAAGGGAGGAGCATGGCAGCATCCAGGCAGGCGTGGTGTAAGAGGAGCTAAAAGTTTTAACATCTTGTTCCAAAGGGAAACAGGAGAAGACTGACTTCCAGGCAGCTAGGACAAAGGTCTTTTTTTTTTTTTTTTTTTTTTTTTTTTTTTTTTTAGTTTTTTTGAGACAGGGTTTCTCTGTGTAGCCCTGGCTATCCTGGAACTCACTCTGTAGACTAGGCTGGCCTCGAACTCAGAAATCCGCCTGCCTCTGCCTCCCAAGTGCTGGGATTAAAGGCGTGTGCCACCACTGCCCAGCTTAGGACGAAGGCCTTAAAGCCCATACTCACAGTGACACACCCACTCCAACAAGGCCACACCTCCTAATAGTGCCACTCCCTGGACCACGCATATGCAAACCATCACATTCCACTCCCTGGCCCCCATAGGCTTGTTCAAACACGTGAGTCTATGGGATCCATACCTAGTCATAGCATAATAATAAAGAAAAAAGCATATTTAGTGTAACTTCCAAAGTCCCCATAGTCTATAGCATATAAATAAAAAAAATTAATTAATTAATTAAAAAAAAAGTCTGTCTCTCTTTTAAACCTCCAAGCATGAACTATTGTAACCTTTACCCTTCATATCCATCGCCCTGGGGTTTGCAGCTGTCTTAGGCAGCTGTCAACTCTGAACTGCAAGAATTCTCCCCTTGTCTTCCCAGTTACACAATCCATGAATCTATATTAGAAATCAATGAATCTATAATTAGAAAACTCTTTGCGCTGATTTCTGTCTGAATAACGGGTGTGATTTTCTGTTGCTCACTAACCCTGATTCTGATGTGCAGGCGAACTTTCTGTAACTCTGGCTCCTTGGAACTGGATGGCCTAGAGGAGGGATGTCAACAGTACCTTCTCTGTTGCTGAAGGTGACCACTGGGAGCTGCCAGATCTCTGGCTCCAACTGCTTGGGAAAACTGCCCTAGGGGACAGCTGGCAGGTGACACCCCCCCCCCCCAGACGGAGCATCTTCACAGCCCAGAGGGCTCCCTGTAGAGATTCCTGATGCAACCTTGCTCTGCCTTCCCTGGCTTGATTGCACGAGCATGTGTGCCTCTTTCTAATAAATATTACCTCCTTCCTCGCATGCCGACTTACGTGAGTTGGGGTGCTGTCTCTTAAAACCCCAAGAATGGAAAGTAATACACTGAGAACTGGATATGGCTTGAATCTTCCCAGGGACAATCCTCAGCCCATCCTGCACCACTTTCTCTGGTCTGGATGACGGCGTCCCCTCTGGTCCAGGACTGACTAGAAAGGCAGCCCCAGGGCATACCCAGACTGTCACCTGACAGATGTGTGTTATCTCTTCCTGGTACGAAGATGTGGCTGGCATGAGGGGTCTATTTGGGGGTTACTACAGGAATCAAATTAGAGGATTCAGACCTTCCAGTTCCTGTCTTTCCTCACAGACACAGTGGCACTCAGCTCTGCAGGGGTAGCCTATGCAGCTGAAAGCTCTGCCCAGAAGTCTCTTTCCCCTGGGGGTAGGGTGGGAGCTGTTCTGATGGCTCTGGGCAAACAGCAAGCTCAAAGTTGATCATGGCTACGATTGGTAGAATGGATGTCACTACCTCCTCCACCCAGTGACCTGCAGGTTTTACAGATACCTAAATTCTATAGTCCTGTCTGTCACATGGGGAAGTCCTTCCTCTTCCATGCTGTAGAAATGGCATTACAACCAGAACCCAGACTGAGTCATCGTTCACACCGGAACACACAGCCCAGCTCATGCTGACTGGTCCTGAAGACGGAGTTGCCCTTTAATGAATGGTCACCACCTGCTGTCCACTGAGCTACACACCTCCTGTGCATTTTAATCCTCACAGCGTTGAGAAGCAGGTAACCTTTTCAAAATCAGTCTTACATTTATATCAGTTTTAGATTTAAAGAGAAATTACAAAGACAGTTCAAAGTGTTCAAATATGCCACACAATCAATTTCCCCCTCTTAGGGACATCTCATACTACTATGTCACTTGTCACAACTGACCATTCAATATTGACACATCGTTATTGAAGGCCCATTCTTTCTACATAGTTCCTCAGTTTGAATGGGGTGTCCTTTTCTTTCTGTTCCAGGATCCCACCCAGTATATCACATGGCTTTTAGGTTCTTCTTGGTTGTGACAGTCTCTTAGACTTTGATAGTTTTTGATCATGAACTCTTCAGATTTTTGTTTATATGTTTTGTTTTTGTTTTCAGGATAGGGTCTCACTATGAAGCTCTGACTCCCTCTGTAGATCAGGCTAGCCTTGAGCTCACAGAGATCTGCCTGTCTTTTGCCTCCTGAATGCTGAGACTCAAGGCATAAGTCTCTATTCCTAGTGAACTCGTCAGTTTTGAGGTGTCCCAGTCAGGATGGTACTGTAAAATGGTCTTGAGTTGTAATTTCACCGGTGTTCCCCTTGTTATCAGACTGTGTCTGAAACAGGAAGACCCCAGTGGCAAAGCACTTTTTCATTGCATCCAGTCAAGAGTTCACACTAGGAATGCCATCAATCACTGTGTTTACTGACCTGACCTGGCCGTATGGCTGAGGAAGTGGGTTTCAGGACTCCACTTCAGAGATCTTCCTCCCCTCATTCCTTCTGCACTCCTGAAAGAGATCATTGTGTGTGGTATACCTTTAATCACCATCCAGTAATGCTCCACCTTCTTGAGGGGAGGAGAATCTACCTACCTACTTATCTATCTATCTATCTATCTATCTATTTATCTATCCATCCATCTTCCTTTCTATCCCTTCCTATCAAGTCTATCATTTATCTTGTATCTATTTATTGATCATTGTCTCTACCATCTACCTGTCTATCTATCTATCTATCTATCTATCTATCTATCTATAGTTTAGTTTGCTTTTTTTTTTTTCAAATAGTGACTCACTATATACCTTAGGCTGAACTTGAACTCAAAATCCTCCTGCTTTTAGTTTTCTGATGCTAGGACTATAGGCATGAGTCACCATACCCAGCAATGCTTTAGAATTTTTATGAGTTTATTTGTTTGCTTGCTTGCTTAGTGTGTGTGTGTGTGTGTGTGTGTGTGTGTGTACGTGTGTGTATGTGGTGTGTGTGTTCATACTATTAGCGTGCATGTGGAATCAGAAGACAACTTATGGACATTGGCCTCTCTTTCCATTGCATGGGACTCTGGGATGAAACTCAGATCCTCAGGCTTGGTGACAAGGGTCTTTACTTACTGAGCCACCCGCCTGTCCCTAGTTTGGATCTTTTTATTTTTTTTCTTAAAAAAATATTTCATGTCTATGAGTATTTGACTGCATGGATGTATATGTATCATGTGTGCACCTGGTGCCCTTAGAGGTGCTTAGAAAAAGGCATCAGATTCTCCGGAACTGGAGTTCCAGATGATTGTGAACCACCAGGTCGGTCTAGGAATTGGACCTGTGATTTTTATAAGAGCAGCCAGTGTTCTTAATTGCCCTTAATTTTAAATTTTTGTGCATTGAAGATATAGCTCTTCTTGCCCACTTATTGACTTCAGTCCTTATTTCTTTATACCAATATGGGCTAATTGATGTATATTTTGTACTTTGGGTCATAATCTAGCATTCCTTCATTCTGCTACAGATGATTCCAATGCTGGCTCTTGGCTTTTTTCTCTTTCCCCTTCTGTATCCTGTGCCTACCTTTATCATGGACTGGGTGTTTTCTTTAAAGTGCTGTTTTATTTCCTGACACTTTAAGATGTTCCAGGAATCAGCCATTCCTCCTAGGACCTGTGTAGTTCCTTATACTGGAGAAAGTACTAAAAAGTCTGATCTGGGCTAGAAGTGTGCTCAGGTAAGTAGCAGGCTATCTCGATCCTACTAAGAAGGAACCAGAATCTTGGAAAGCTTAAACAATTTACCCATAGCTGTTATGCGTAACTTGGCTCAATTTATTAACAAACGTAATCTGTCTGCCTCATTCCTCAATTATTAATCTCACACTAACCACAGTGTGTTCAGGTTGCAGGAAGAGAGACCATGCCCACAGTGCCTCCTCCTTGGGAACTCTAAGGCACCATAGATACGAATTGTGCCTATCATAATCACTGCTTCATGTTCTCCTTGGATAATGGAAACACTGTGCGCATGCATAGGGTCTCCCAGGCCTTAATCATGTGCCGGGAGCTGCCAAATCAAATGGAAAGTTGCCCAGCCTCCTGGGTATTCAGTCCCAAGTAGGGCAACAACTATAGAAGAACTGAGTGTTCTCTGAGAGTCTCTGCCAGGACCCCTGCAGCCCTGGGGCATAGAGATAGGTCAGCCATATCAACGGCACCTATATCTGCCAGCTGGTACCCTCTGCCACACCATCAGAAGTTACCAATGGGAAGAAAGGATTCTAGTTTCTGGAAATGGCCAACACTTAGTCTATAATGGAAACAGGAGAGCTGAGGTATGAAAGACAGAGCTAGCAAGAGGCTTAGGGAGACTGAAAGCCTCTATGGAGGCTTTTGGTCTCTGCTCCCTCTCCTGACTCTGATGGCTGTCCAAGGTTGGTGGCTTAATGGAAACAGTGAAACCTATGACATGCTGACTTGGGGTCCTTGAGCAAGCCCTCATCTTCAGTCCTTTTCCCATCCTCCTGCAGCCAGGCAGGCCTTCTCCAAAGGGCCCTTTTCTTCCCTCTGGAACTTCCCTTTGTATTTGACATTTCCACTAGGAGAGGACCAAGGGAAAACTGATGTGGCTTATGATACCAGGAGACTTGGGGTGATTTCTCCTTCTACCCACACTACTCCTGCATTCAGCAGGATGTCCTGTGGCTTTAGGTGCCACACTGGAGGGCCTGAGTGGCAGCAAAGACTCCAGTGGCAGCAGATCTTGGGATTCTGGGGTACCGTGTCAATTGTGATTTATCTGGTGTGAGGGCAAACAGACCTATGGGTCTGAGCCATGGGTCTTGAGCAGGCAGTACAGGAGACTGCTTTGTTCCTTCTTTAGTCCTTGAACAAGAGCATGGCCCCAAGGAGCAACCCAGCACAGCATGGTAGGCTCATCAGTGATGTAGATGACAGGCTAGTTTTCAGATGAAGGCTTGGCAAGAAGATGGCAAATGAGAATCAACCTAATAGGTGCCTTCTCCAGGGGATTTGGCTCAGGTGCTAACCTCCTTTCTCACTTGGCACTGGCTGAGCACAAAAGGGACCACAGAGCTGCTGCTGTGGGAGCTCTGGGGGAGACGGCCATCTGCTTGGCAGCCTCCTACTCTCTGCCCGGGCTCTGTCTGGATAGCTCACCTTTCTTCTTCCTTTTGGAATGGATCTGCCTCTGCAGCTGTCTGTGCTCTGTTGTCCCACATCCCAGCAGCTACATTGGCACCCAGTACCCCAGCGCTGGCATGGCAGACCTGAAGTTGGAATGCTAAGCACACTAGCATCCAGCCAGACACACCCTTGGTTCTCCTGGGGCCTCTCACTTGGCGGCAGGAAGGACTGAGCAGAACTTGCCTTCTGTCAAGCACCGATGCTCTCCCTCAACAAGCATTTTCTGAAGAGCCTGTCACATGCCAGGTGCCGTGCTAGGCACTGGGCTAGGCACCGATGAATAGGAGTGTATAGGAATGAAGCCTGGTGTAAAATAAGTGGCTCTCCATGAGGTGCATGGGATGGACCCATCCCCTTTTCTCAGCCCCAGCTCCTGATCCCCAATCCCTCTTCTACAACACTTTTTTTTTCAGGGACTACCCTTCCAAGTCTGGTAATCAGTCAATGATAGGAGAGAGTTGGCTGTGGCCAGCAGCCAGCACTTGTGGTATTGAGGATTACAGAGCTACACAGCTCCATTCTTGCTTCCAATATGGTGCCAGCTGCCGCCCGCCACATGCTCTGTGGCATCAGACCATTCTGGTGCAGCTGAGGAAGTGAGGAGAGGTCCTGGGGATGATATTGGAAAGGAATCCAGCCAAAACCTGCAGTCGTTAAGATGAGCTGAGGACAGGCTAGGTCTCCTGGAGGGGGCTTTATGTTCTGCACACGGGAGCTAGACTCTCAGAGTGAGGGAGTAGTACAGGCCACAGGGGGCCAGTGCTGTGCTTCTGAGGCAGGGGAGGTGCACATATGAACAATGACACCAAACATGAGGAATGAAGAAGCACCTGGAAACAGAGAGACACTTTGTCTGAGATCCTCTATTGCCCACCCAAAACTACAACTCCCTTTGTCAATTTCAGGAACCTTTCCCCATTCCCCTAAAAAAAAAACAAAAAACAAAAAACAAAAAAACAAAACAAAACCTAACTGGGGGCTGGAGAGAGATAGCTCAGAAGTTAAGCTCATTGTCTGCTCTTCCAAAGGTTCTGAGTTCAACTCCCAGCAACCACATGATGGCTCGTAACCATATATAATGAGGTCTGGTGTCACGCCCGCCTCGCCAGCAAGGATGACGCAACAACAGGATCCTTCCTCACGCACTTTATTGGGGAACACACCATTGATTGTAAAGCGAAAGACCCCAAGCCCAGAATGGGTGCTGCTTAAATAGTTATCACGACTGTGTATAAATGTCTAATTGGTGCTTCTTGCAGAACTTCATTTACATACTGCTTGGGAGGGTGAGGAGCTGCTTCTGAAAGATACGCAGGCTCACAGCAGGTGTTTACAACCCTGAATGCAGTTGTTTTCCACCTCAAACAGAGGGAACAAGCCCCATCTTCTAATGGCAGCTCCTTACAGTCTGGTACCTTCTTCTGGCCTACAGGTGTACACACAGACAGAACACTGTGTATGTAATAAATAAATATATCTTTAACAAAAAAATTAATTGATTTTTAGATGATAGATTATTAGTGTGTGGTTGTTTGCTCCTGAGAGTAACTATGCTTGCTCTTCAATGTACACAGAAAACCTGAAGCCTGGCTTTCTGGGAGTTAATGAATTCAAGCCCTTTGAACAGCCTCTGGGCGCTATGAAGTGGTCTAGTGAGGCACATTGCCACAGTTACACTTCTCTACAAGACCAATCGCCCAAGGATTCTCAGTAACAAGACCTTGAATGCCCAACACATCAATAAGCTTATGATTTCTCTTTTCATCTTATAATTCACTTTTGTACCTAGTTTTATATTCAGAAAGTTTCCAAAGAGTTTAAGGATTCTACAAAAGTTAGACCTTCCTGAAGGATGATTTAATAAGGGTACACTGAGTAAATAAAGGAATAAGTCAATGCTTCTACTGAAAATAATTAGAGTAACATAGGGACCTAGGAAGAGATAGAGTGTGTGTTGGTAGTCTAGTCCTCCCTCCAGGGCTGCCAGGCATTCATCAAACAGCCTGCTGAGTCAGCTCAACTACAAGGATCACAACCCTGGTGGCCTTGGCTTGGAGCTTTGGAAACTTTAGAGAGTCCAACCAGAGGTAGTATTCTCAAGGACTGGCTCTCTCTGAAGTCAGAACCTGGCCTCTTCATGCTCCTGGCTCATACTGCCAGCTTGCTCCTCACAGTGTTAATGGCATGAGGTAGTTGGGCAGAGTGGGCAGGCTTGGCACTGCCTCTTATTCCCAGGCTCCTTTGCTCCAGGAAAGGACAGTAGGGAGGCTAGTCTAGGCAGCCTCTTCTCTCTTGGTTCTGAAATGGCTGATAGACTTCTCCTGCTGGTTTTTATTTTACTTTTAAGATAGATTTTTTTTTTCCTTTAGAATATCTTTAGTTCACAGGAAAAGTGAAATTAAGACACAAAGATTTCTCATAAACCTCTTGTCCTGACAGGGACTACCTCCCACTATGTCCCACCAATGGGACATTTGCTGATGTGTCCTTATCCTTAAGGGCCGGTCTCTTCAGGGCTCCTTCACTGAGGTGAACATCAGTGTGAAGACCCCATCGTCGGTAAAGATCATGTTCTCTCTGAAATTCCTCTGGTTTACTCTGCAGTGATTGGTGATTCAAGGAGATCTAGTCAGGGTTGCATCTCCCAGCCTTTTAGGACTTTCAGATACAACTGTGTCTGCAGACCAGAACTCTCTGCTACATGACCCCAAGATGGGTCTCTCCAGCCTCATCCTGTCTCCCATTTCAGACTGATCAGTGGAGAAGGAGCCAGGCGTGCTCCCAGGAACTTAGACACAGGTGCCTGTCACGGGGACTTGGAAGGTACTCGTTGGGCAGAATGCTGTCCTACAGGTCTCAGCACAGAAGGACACTACTGCTGAGGAAGAGCATGGCTGGTGGCATTCCTCTGATGCATAAGCGTGTCTCTCATCTGCATTGCAAAGAACTCTGCCAGAGACCTGAAGATGGAAAAGAAAAAAAACTAGGTCCAAGGGCTTTCTTTCTAAGCGACAAAAAAGACCAGTGTTTGCCTGGGGTGGGCAAAGGCAAGGCTTGCCTTGACAAAGTAATGAGATGGGGGGAATGGGAATAAAGTTTCTGGGCTGGTGGCCACTGGGGAGAAACTGTCTGCTCAGATTCACCGAGCTGTGCACGGTAGAGCTTTGTACTGCATGTCAATTCCTCAAAGCAACTTCCCCATTCCAAAAAAAAAAGAAAAAAGCAAGGACTCATTAAGGTAGTTGTTTCTCTCTTCTGAAAACCAGTTCTAGATGGACAGGTGAGCTCGGCTCCATGCGGTCACCAAAGGCTTTCATCATTGTCACCACCTGTGTATCCAAAAGTGAGCCACTGAATCCCAGGGCCAGCCAGTGGAAAGAACAAGTGCAGTTCCGGAGTCGCACCTGGGAGTGGTGTTCACAGCTTCCGCTCATTTTTAGTTGACCACACCCCTCCATCAGATGAATTGTTACTCTCCTGATGGTGAGGGACGGAATGGATTTGGGTGGCAGATGTTAGCAATTTCTACAGTGGCTACATTAGTTCACACTCTGGCGGTGTGCAAGGGTCGCTTTCCCTCACACCTTTATTGATGTTTGTTTGTTTTTATCCTTGACAACAACCATTCTGATTAGGGTGAGATGAATTCCTTTTTTTTTAAGATTTATTTTTTTTATTACTTGATTTATGTGTATTTGTCTGTGTGAATGTATGCCGTGCCAGTGTGCAGGTACTGGTGGAGGTCCAAAGAGAACATGAGAACACCTGGAGCTGGAGTCACTGGTAATTGTGAGTGGCCCAGTATGGGTGCTGGGAACAGAACCCATACTGGAAGAGCTGTAATCTTCTTAACCACTGAGCCAGCCCCAGCTCCCCAGTGTAGTCTTGATTTGCATTTCCCTAATGACAACAGGATTTGGGTTATTTTTTCCTATAATTAATGGCAATTTGAACTTCTTTTATAGGCAGTCTGTTCAGTTCCTTTGCCCATTTATTGATTTAATTGCTTATTGATTTGCTGTTGTTTTGTTGTTGTTGCTAATTAGCTCTTTATATATTCTGGATGTTAACCACCTATCAGATAGATAGAAAGCAGGTTTTCTATTCTGTATACTCTCTTTGTCCTGTTGATTGTTGCTGTGAAGGGCTTTTAATTGGATGAGGTCCCATTGTCAATTCTTGCTATAGTTTCTTATAAATTGGAGCACCACTCTCAGGGAAGAGAGTACCTATTCCTATATCTTGAAAGATTTCGTGTGTGTGTGTGTGTGTGTGTGTGTGTGTGTGTGTGTGTGACAGAGAAATAGACAGTGAGGTTAAGAGAAAGAGAGAGACAGAGACAGAGACAGAGAGACAGAGAGAGACAGAGAGAGACAGAGAGAGAGAGAGAGAGAGAGAGAGAGAGAGAGAGAGAGAGAGAGAGAATCTTTTACATGTGATATCCAGTTTCTCCAGAAACCACATCTTAAAGGGGATTCTAGTTAATGTATGATTTTAGCACCTTCACCCACAGTCGGGTAACTAGAGATGCATGAGTTTGTTTCTGGATCCCCTACTATTTATTGATCTATCCCTTGTCTATTGATTCTGTCTGTTCAGCATTATGCTGGTTTTATGTACCATGATGCATTTGAAACTGAGTATTGTGATATAGTTTCTCCTGGTCAGGCTTGCACTGGCTATTCAGGCTCTTGGTTATTTTCGGGACTGTCTGTCTCTTCATGTACCATTCAACATATTTAATAAAAAAGGGCTTCAACAATATATGGTGCACATATATTGACAGTTACATCTTCCTGGTGGGTTATTCTATTAATAGGTATATAGCAGCCCCTGGGTTGCTTCCGACATATTTTGACTTAGAATACACTTTGATGGATGGGCATAAGCCACTCTCGCTTGCTACTGAATTCACTCTGTGTGGGATACAGTCTCCTATCCCTTCACTTTCAGTTTGTATGTCAGTGGGGTAAGTCTCTTGTGTTTTGTTTTTCAATCCAGCCTGTCAGGGAATCTTTAAGTAGAGAATTAGCTAGTTTCATTTAAATAATGGTTTTTGAAGTTCATTCATTTTATTACCACTACATAGAATTTCTTTTTTTTTAAATTGGATATTTTATTTATTTACATTTCAGATGTTATATCATTTCCCTGTTTCCCCTCCCTAGAAACCCCCTATCTCATCCCCCTCCTCCTTTTTGCTTTTATACCGTTTTAATTACATGCAAGTATTCAGGTCAGTTCTAGGTTGAGGAACTAGCAATACAATAGATGCAGATAGTCAAGGAACAAGCAAGACAATAAACACAAATAGTCAAAGAACAAGCAAGGCAATAAAACAAAGTTCTGTGAACACTCCCATGATCCCTATTTCTGAGGGCTTACCAGGATAACCAAAATATCTGAGCCTATTTCCCTGTCCTAAAGTTTCACTATATGAAAACCACGTGTTTATCCATTCTATGCGTGTCCACTTCTTGGCTATTAGAAATACAATGGCTATTGACTGTGTCTCTGTATTATAAAGATATTCCACTGACATGTATATAAATACATAATATATACGATTATATATGCATCTATAGTTACCTGATTGTGGATGAAGGTACAAAATCATACATTATATAGAAGCCCCATTAAGATGTGGCATCTGGAGAAATTGGACACCAACATGTAAAAGATTCTCTCTCATGCATATACATATATATATTCTCTTTCATATACATATATATGCATACACATATATACACGTATATACACACACACTTACATATATAATCTTTCTCAACTAATTCCTGGGAGTGGATCTGCCATGTCATGGCTTAGCATAATTAGAACTCTTACACCATGTTCCAACGTCCAGCCCAGCGCTGGATGAGCTCTTTATCAGCACTTGGAGTTGCTGCTCGCTCCTGTTCTATTTTAGCCAATCAGCTCACTAGTGAGGAGTCGTCTCATTTTCAGGACACCGTTACAGTAATTCTGTCTTTACCCTAACGAAAGAGAGAGTGGAAAGACATGTGCTTAAAGAACTCTATTCATTTCTTGCCATCATTCAGCCAATCCGTGGGCTCTATGAGGAGCCCTGGGCAGGCAACACTGGTTAAGTCTCTAGAACAGTGCTCTGTGCTGTTTGCCAGATGCTTATGTGAAATGCTTTATTTTATTCTCAGAGCAGCTCCAGGGGACTTACATTCGTTTATTTACTTTTAAACAGAGGCCTACAGGGGTGGAAAAGATGCTCCAGCAAGACAAAGTGAGGCCAGGGTTGAGCGTGACAGTCTGAGCCTGGTGCTCACCATGACTTTCACCATGCCATGTGCCAGGCAGAAGCTCTGGCAAGGGTTGAATGACCAATGCTAGTAACCAGGACAGAGGCCACCGTCACCGTGGCAAGCATTTAAGACAGTGCCATGACACACTCCTGTGAGTGAGTCCTGCAGAGTTTGTAAGATTCTGGATCCAGTAATTAACAGCTGTCCTGTTGAGGCACCATAACCTGTGCTGGATTGTGTGGGAAATAAAAAGGCCTTACCCACAAGGAGCTCTCCATGTTCACAGGTACTCTGAGTTTATGTAGATACAGAATACTCTCAGAAATCACAGAGAACACACAAAACAAGGCAACCCAGGAGGTCAGGAAGAATCCCAAGGGAGGTGGCATCGTCAAGAGAGTTGACAAGAGGTGACACACAGAACTTGCAAGCTTGTGTGTGGCTGTGGAGGGTGGAGAGAGCCAGCACACCTGGGGACCTTTTGATGAGACAGGCCAGTTTCCATCACAGAGACTGGGTTAAGTCTCCAGTTGGGGGTGGTGACCAGTTCACTTATCACCTGGAAAGCTTCTAGCTCTTTGTTGAACTGCTGTGGCATTCCCAAAGGAGCCCTTGTGCATGCAGAGAAAGAGCTTCCCACTATCCTCTCTACCTGCAGCTCACCAGGCTGCCTGTGCTCTGCTGGGATAGGTTCCTAGGGAAATGGTCCTGGCCAGGGAGGTAGATGGGATGTTTTACCAGCAGCCAAACTGAGTTATTTTAGTTTTTTTTTTAATGTTGTTTCAACTAAACCCTATCATTCCAAGATGACACTGTCCAGTAGAATTGGTGGTGGTGGCGGTGGTGGTGGCGGTGGCGGTGGAATGTTCTATAATCCACTCTGCTCAGTATGACAACCATTAGTTCCCATACAGCTATCACATATTTCAAACATAGCGAGTGCAATTGGGAGACTGATTTAAGTTTTGGTTACTGTACATAGCAGCACGTGACTAGTGGCAACCATGTTGGGGTAGGGCTAGAGAATCTTGGTTGGAAGGCAGGCCTCACAGCTAAGCCCACACATAAACAGGTTCTCAACTCTTACTTGGATTTTTTCAGAACCCTGGTGAAATAGAGGTATCTAGACAATGTTTTGTGAGTGTGGACAAGCAAAGGAAATCTCTCATTAACTTGTATGGCGCTCTACACACCCTGGGAGTTCATTATCAGAATCCGATGGTCAGCTAACTTGGATGTGGAAAAAAACGAGCACTCGTGAAAGCTGTCACTACATGGCAGAGTACCTGCTTTTATCATTTCATAAGTAAGGCTCTACCTCTTCCCCCCCCTAAGACTATCAAGTTTCATCTTTTTCTTTCTTTTGAGACAGGGTTTCTCTGTGTAGCCTTGGAACTCTCTCTGTAGACCAGGCTAGCTTTGAACTCAGAGATCAGCCTGCTTTTGTCTCCCAAGTGGTGGGATTAAAGGTGGTTAAAGGTGTGCTCCACCAGTACCCAGTGGTACAAAACTCTTTTTAAATTCGGAATAATAATGACTTCCTTTCATTGAGACCTGTGGTGTGCCACTCACTTGATTTAAATAATCTTCATTACTCACGACAGCACCTC
Organism: Grammomys surdaster; assembly: GCF_004785775.1. Taxonomy (NCBI): domain Eukaryota; kingdom Metazoa; phylum Chordata; class Mammalia; order Rodentia; family Muridae; genus Grammomys; species Grammomys surdaster. Next base: position 2,126,929 of record NW_021605140.1, on the reverse strand, counting down.
AAGCTGGAAGTTGTGGAAGCCATTTGTACTGAGATGACTGAGGCTGAGAGAATTGGCCTCAAGGGTGGTAGGTAGCACCACAGTGAGGGGTGTTTGGTTGTTGTTTTTTGATTTTTTTTTTTTTAGGTTTTTTTTTTTTTCATGCTCTGAGCTGTCCCATCTTTTGGAACACAGTGAAGTGACAACCCAGAAACCCACGGGTACAAAAGGTAGCTGAACGTTGACCCCATCATGTTTTGGTTGGGAAAGCTGGGTGGTAACTCTCTGGCGCTTTAATTTAAATGTTTTCCAGGGAAGACTGCTGGCAGACCATGCTAGCTTCCAGGCACCAGTTAACACTGCTTGCCAGCAAAGTGGCTTCCAGGGAAGGGGTTGAGATGAGATTTATCTATTGACTTGGTGAATTCTGGAGTGGAGACAAAGTCACACTGTAAGACTCCGGCGAGCCTTAGCTTACTGGGGACCCCCTGAGTGAACCACGCAGAGCCGAGAGAATTGATGCAAAAAGCAAGAGGAATTTATTGTTCCAATGCGCTGGGGTCGTCCTGCACCCGGAGGAGAGGCAGCGACCCCTTGCAGTTCGTTCAGTGAGCCTTTATACAGTTTTTAGGGGTGGACTAGAGAAACAGCAACTAGGCATAATATGATTGGCAGAACAGTGTGACTTTTAAACTGATTGGCCTTTAGGGAATAAGGTGGCAGGGACTTTCCTTGTCTCCAGGTAGACATGGGAGGCCTCTCTGGCATCACGGCCTTCCTGTGGAATCTGTCCAAGTGCTCTGGGCCTCCCCCACCTGCAGCTGGGTCCCCCCCACCACCCGTGGTCTGAGGAACGTTAATTAGCCTCTCCCTTCTGGAGGGGAGGGGTGCCTAAGTGTTCTATGACCTTTCTCTTCCAGGAGGAGAGGGGTCTGGTGGAATTTTCTAAAGTTCCTGGGCTAACCTCTTCAACACGATTACCTGAACAGCCTGGCACCATTTCGGTTTATTTGGATTTTTCTAACCCTGTGATAAGGATTGTAACTGTAGTCCCCCAGATGCTCTTTTTCAGAAGCCTTGGGGGAAACTGCATGACCTGCAGCCAGGCCTCCCCAATTCTGCTCCTGCTCCTTCCCCTTCCTCTCGTCCTTTCAGACTTTTTCAAGGTATGTTGGCACACTTAGACTCTTGCCTGCCTCTCCCATCTTTTAATTTGCTCCTGATTGCGCATTACAAAACTCAAACTTTGTATATGTGGGTTCCTTCTTGGAAAGGCTGGGATGCTGGAGAGGGAACAATAACCCTTGCTAGTAATGCTGGGTCCTGTGCAGGCCGCTTCAGACACAACGAGGAGGATGCCCCCAGGAGCCTCAGACATTCGGTTAATGTCTGCACCTTGGAGACACCTCTGCCTTTGGTGCTAGCACGGCTCTTACTCACGTCCTTGGAGGCCACAAGCAGAGTGTTTACAGCTGACTCTTGCTGACAAGCTCAAAAACATTCCGGCACAGAGCCCTCAGGTAGCCACTCAGAGACTGACAGGGCTTTCTCCAACTTGTGTGGATAGGAATATATCTCTACAACATGCCGCATGAAACACAAAGATGATCCGCTGCAGGGGGTGGCGAGTTGTCTAAATGTTAAATATGTTATGCTGGGTTGGAGAAATGGTCTAGTGGCTGTTGACATTCCTTCTGTACTCTGTCCAACAGTTACCTAGCAACAGCCAGGTAGGCCTGACTTGCTATAAAAGGGACTGTTTGGTCTCTCTGACTCTCTCTGACTCTCTGTTCTCTGCCCCTTTTCTCTCCCTAACCCCTTTCTCCCTCTCTCCTCTTCCTCCCTCTCTCCACATGTTCCTGGCCAATCTCTCCTCTCCTCTCCTCTCCTCTCCTCTCCTCTCCTCTCCTCTCCTCTCCTCTCCTCTCCTCTCCTCTCCTCTC
>NW_021605140.1:2123878-2124907 GCF_004785775.1 Grammomys surdaster | reverse complement strand
CTCTCTCTCTCTCTCTCTCTCTCTCTCTCTCTCTCTCTCTCTCCTCTTTCTTCTTCTCTGCCCCCTCTTTCTCAACTCCCTTCTCAACTCCCCTTCCCATGTCCCCAAATAAACTCCATTCTATACTAGACTCATTGTATGGCTGATACCTGAAAGGGGCGGGGGTGCCTCAGCCTAGGCCCCTGAGATACCCCCTCCCACACACCATCCTGCACTCTATAAAATACATCAGTGGCAACTGTGAATAAGGCAGCTGTGAGTATCCATGTACAAGGTTTCTGTGCCGTCACGACTTTCAAGCAAACTGTGAAGGGAAGCGAATCATGCGCAGAAGTGTACCAGCTCGAGTCTGGGTGATGTGTCTGAGGGCAGCTGAGGGTCTTCTGTGGCTAGAGTGTTAAGCATGAGGTGGAAAAGGGCAAATAAAGACTGAGAGATGGGGTACCGGAGACGTGTAAGGCCTGGGAAAGGATCTGAGCTTTTTCCCAGAACCCCGAGAGAGCCAGTGGAGGGTTCCAACTCAAACCAAATCTTCTGTTTTGCCTCAAAGGTTATCAGAGATGACAAGAAGGGCAAAAAGAGGTTGGACAAGAAAAACGAGAAGGAAGGAAAGTTTGCAGCGTTCCTAAGAGGCTAGGAACTCCAGTGAGCATAGGGTAAGCCTGGGAGGCCATGATGCCTGGGACCCACAAGGCAGAGACACTTCATGCTGAGAAGAGGTGACCCACTGGGCACCCACACTCCTGTCCCTGTGACCACTGGTGTGTATTTATTTCCCTGTGACCTCCCTAGGAGGAGGTGGGCCAGTGCCATAGCTCACTTGAGCTCCACACTCTGTCATCTGCTCCTGTCTCTTAACCCCCACCCCCACCCCCACCCCCACCCCAGCTCCCTGTAATTTGGCTTTTGTTAGACGTCCACGCCAGACCAAATGGTGGTGTTATTCAGGGCAAAGGTGGGGGGAGAGAAATAGAAGAAGATGGCGGAGGGAGGGAGGGAGGGAGGGAGGGAGGGAGGGAGGGAGGGAGG
>NW_021605140.1:2110265-2123478 GCF_004785775.1 Grammomys surdaster | reverse complement strand
AGAGAGAGAGAGAGAGAGAGAGAGAGAGAGAGAGAGAGAGAGAGAGCGAGAGAGAGAGAGAGAGAGAGAGAGAGAGAGAGAGAGAGAGAGAGAGAGGGGAGAGGCAAGCAGCCCTTTTTATAGTGGGCAGGCCTACCTGGCTGTTGCCAGGTAACAGTGGGGAGGAGCATACCTGGCTGTTGCCAGATAACTGTGGAGGTGGAGTTTAGACAGAATACTAAGAGCTTTTACCCCAGGAACTACTCAAACAGCTCCTTCGATTACCAAAGACCCAAATTGCCTAATTGCCTACCTCCTCCTCCTCCTCCTCCTCCTCCTCCTCCTCCTCCTCCTCCTCTGCCTGCAAAATTCTCCCGTGTGTTCTACATAGCCTTTCTGTGGAAATAGGGACCTAGATCCAGCAGCTTCAACTAGGGGTTAAGTAGAAAAGCAGCTGCAGCCTAGCCCATGGAATCAGTGCCCGCCTCAGCAGGGTGCTGGCGTCTGAGAGGCATAAATTTAGGGAATGAGACTTCCTTTACTTTGTCACATTGAGGAGTAAGGGCTGCCATCTTCCTAGGGTAGAGCACGACCACCCCCCAAGCCTCAGTGACTATCAAGGTGTGCACTCAGGGTTTACCTCTGGGGTTTCCCACTGACGCCGGGACCTAATGGATGAGGAGGTCAGGATTGCGACAAACAAGCCAAGCACCATGGGATAGAAGTATGTCTCACACTGGGTTTGAGTTGACTTTTACCCAGTCATAGGCAGCCTCGTTCAAAGTCTGTTTGGGGCTGCGAAGGTGGCTTAGTTGGTAATATGTTATGTATGCAAACATAAAGACCTGTGTTTGGATCTCTAGCACTCATGTAAGAGCTAAGTGGCAATAGTGCTTCTCTATAGTCCCAGCACTGCAGGGACAGGAGAGCTCAGGCCCTGCCAGCCTAACTGCACCAGTGAGCTCCAGGTTCAATGAGAGAGCCTGCCTCAAAAACTAAGGTGTCGAGTTGACACCTGATGTCAACCTCTGGCCTTTATAGACATATGCACTTTCATGTACACACACACACACACACACACACACACACAAATTGATATGAAGTGAGACCTGGAGATCTGAAAAGCTAGCTATGTTGGAAATAGGGAATCTGGGCTACTTCAAGGCCCACAGAGCAGGATAGATGAGCAGGGGGCCTCCGGGTGAATGGTTGATTCAGACAGAGTGCTAGAGACACTGGAACTGCCCTGTGCTTCATTTGTTTGTTTAATTCCATCCTGTTGTGTTTCATCAAGGGCTTTGAGGAGCACCGGCCTGCTCCTTGGTGCAAGATAGGCCCCGCCTGACTACCAGAGAAGGCTAAAGGTCTCAATGGAAAGCTGTGTGTTTCTTGAAAGGGGCTTAAATCATGGAAGGTCAGAGAGCAACCGACATCACCTCAGCCAGTATCTAGTCCACAGTCACATGAGTATGCTCTTGACTTTTCTTCTCTTGTTTTCCATCATTTTTCAATCCCCACAGGTGTGGGTCCCTGTGGCTGGAATGCAGAGAGGTCCTCCAGGTGGGAAGTTAGGTATGGTGGCTGCGGTGGCTGCGGCAGCTGGCTTGGCATTAAAGGCCTTCTCCGAATTTCCCCACAGTGGGTCCCAGAAGACACGTGGAGTCCATGGGTTTAAGAGATTTATTTTTGTGGCGGATGGTAGATGGATCTGGATGCACCCCCCTGAAACTCAGGGCAGACCTGAGTTATATAGGGAGGGAGAAGGGGGAAGGGTCTAGGGAAGAATGCTTAATTGGCTCTGCCCTCTGGCTTTCAGGTATCTCATTAGTATGTAAATCTCTCTAGGGCCTGAGGCCTGTTGTCATACCCTCTACCTGTGCTCTTTGGCAGGGGCTGCAATGGCCTACGTGACTGAATAGTGCAGGTCCATGGAGTTCCCCGCCATAGGAGCCTGGATTCTGGAAATGCAGTGGAATAAATGCCTGTCCCTTGCAGAGTCTCCTGGCTACTTCCAGCCAGCGCTTCTACCAAAAACTAAGACCCCTTCTCATGGTCCCACACACAGACAGGGTCTGACTCACATGTGCGCTGTTGTGAAGCAGCTCTCCGTGCATCAGGACCATACCACTCTTCTCCATCCCCACACAGCTGACCACAACTTCTCTGCCTTCTGCCAGGTCCATCGTTCCTTCCTTTGAACTTGCACTTGTGTCTGCCTCTGGTTGTTTTTCAAGTCCTTTTTTAGTTTATAACCTTTCCTTTCTAGAGTTTTATGTTCACTGAGTGTGGCGACACACGAATTTAATCCCAGCACTTGGGAAACAGAGTCAGACCGGTCTCTGAATTTGAGACCAGCCTGGTCCGGATGACAAGTTTCAGGACTGCTGGGGCTACTGTGCATTTTGAATGGGAATGGCCCCATAGTTCATATATTTAGATACTCAGTCCCCATTGGTGAACTGTTTGGAAAGATTAGGAGGTGTGTTCTTGTTGTCACTTGGGGTAGGCTTTGAGGTTTCAAAAGCCCACATATTAGGCCCAGAGTTGCCCTCCCTCTACCTGCTGCCACTGGATCAGGACATGACACTCTCAGCTCTTTCTCCAGCACCATGCCAGCCTTCATGCTACCATGCCCCCCCCAATGCCATGATAATTGACTAACCCTCTGAAACTGTAAGCAAGCCTCCAATTAAATGCTTCCTTTTACGAGAGTTGCCTTGGCTGTGGTATCTCCTCACAGCATTAGAACAGTGCCTAAGACAGCTACATAGTGAGACCTTGTCTCAAACAAAACCAACCAACAAACCAAGCAAACAAACAAAAAGTATCTTAGGCTCTGCTGTCTGAGCTAGGTGGGTATCCATGTGTCCACTCTTTTAAAATATGACATCTCTATGGCTTTGTAGGTAAGGTGAGCTACTGCTCCCATGGCAGATCTGTGTTCAGTGGAGGCTGGGGTGCAGATGATCATCTCAGACCTCAGTCTCAAGAGACAAACGTGAATTAGTCCATCCTTCTCCCTAAACACGCCCCACTCTCATGTCCATCACCATCTTCTCTGTCAAAAGCATAAACCTTAATCTCCTCCCATTTTACCCTCTTGTCTAATTCTGATATTTAACCCACCACAAACTATTACTGATTCTATTTTCACTGGGTTTTTTTTCCAAATCTTTTTTGAAAATATTTTACTTTTCTGTACTTGTTTGTATGCGCGTATGCATGCGTGGGGCCAGAAGAGGGAAGCAGATCACCTAAAACAGGAGTTAACAGACTACTGTGAGCTGCCCAACATGGGTGCTGGGAACTGAACTCACATCTTCCGCAAGAGCAGCAAGCGTTCTTAATGCCTGAGCCATCTCTCCAGATCCCCTAATTGATTGCTCTGTCTAACATGCACATCTTTGCATCGGTAAAGACTAGTTGAGGTCTTTGTTATTTTTAGTACATTTTATTTGTTCGTTTAAGGCGTTGTTGTCGTTTGTTTCTTGTTTTGTTTTTGTTTTATTTTAGACAGGGTCTCTTGTATCGAAGCCAGCTGTGCATTCACTGAGTAACTGAGGTTGACCTTGAACTGCTAATCCTTTCCCCTCTACCTCCCATAGTGCTGAGCTCTATGCCAAGTTTACCTTTTCCTTTACACCTCTCTTTTTCCTGTTCTGGGAGCCCAAGATTCTGACGCTAGCTGTCTTAGTTAGAGTTTTACTGCTGTGAACAGACACCATGACCAAGGCAACTCTTATAAGGGCAACATTTAATTGGGGCTGGTTTACAGGTTCAGAGGTTCGGTCCGTTATCATCAAGGTAAAAACATGGCAGTGTCCGGGCAGGCATGGTGCAGGAGGAGCTGAGTGTTCTACATCTTCATCTGAAGGCTGCTAGCAGACTACTACTGCCAGGAAGCTAGGACTAGGGTATTAAAGCCCACACCCATGAGGCCACACCTATTTCAACAAGGCCACACCTCCCAACAGTGCCACTCCCTGGGCCAAGCATACACAAACCATCACACTAGCCCTTCTGCCCATCTCCCTGTGAGAGATCCTGAGTCAAATGGAGCCCTCATAAGGCTGAGGGCACTTTTCCCCAGCTCCACCATCCCCAAAGCAGTCAGGCTGTTTGCTGTGCTTACAAGTTCTGTCTGGATCACAAGTCTCTCCTTAGTCCACACTTAAGCATCTGTGAGTTGTCAGGAGCCACACACTCCAGACAGCAGACCCTGGGTCTCTCTGTGCCCAAGTGCTGTGGGGAGTAAATGTCATCATCCAGAAGAGTCTGAAACCTGGTCACTGAGCAATCAAGGTACATCTTTGGGGTAGAGACAGGTCTCTGGAAATAACTAGAGTCTGTCTGCCTCGGTGCAAATCCGACCCTTGCCTTTCTGGTTTGCAATTCTGGCACCTGCTCACTCCTTCCTGCTCCCACATGATGAAGCTTTGGCAACTCGTGAGCATGACAGGCTCCCAACTCCCTCTGCCTCCCACCTCCCTCCACCTCCACAATTCTTTACCTTCTCTCTCAGCCTAGTGCTGAGAGCTCTCGTTTTCAAGGCTGAGAATGATAATGGATGAGATGACAATGGACAGAACCTCTGAACCTGGAAGCCAGCCCCAGTTAAATGTTGTCTTTTATAAGAGTTGCCTTGGTCATGGTGTCTGTTCACAGCAGTAAAACCCTGACTAAGACAGCTAGTGTCATAATCTTGGGTTCTCAGTACCGATTAGGAAAAAGAGAGCTGTAAAAGGATTCCAGAATTCTTTACCCTCTCTCTCAGCCCAGTGCCGACAGCTATCATTTTTCAAACCGTTCTTCAGACCTTTCTTTCTCAAGTTCAGGCTCTTCTCTAGCTTCTCTTTCCTACTGTGCTGGAGGGAGCAGCTGAAAGTAAGGCAGACACTGAGCGCTCTCTCTCTCTCTCTCTCTCTCTCTCTCTCTCTCTCTCTCTCTCTCTCTCTGTGTGTGTGTGTGTGTGTGTGCTCTGTGTATGTGGTAGTGTGTGTGTATGTGTGTATGTGGTGGTGGTGTGCTGTGTGTGTGTGTGGTGTGTGTAGTGTGTGTGGTGGTAGTGCATGTGTATGTGGTGGTGGTGGTGATATGTGTATGTGTGTGTGGTGTGTGTGTATTTGGTGGTGGTGGTGGTGTGTGTGTGTATGTATGTGTATGGTTTGTGTGTATGTGGTGGTGGTGTACTATGTGTATGGTGTGTATAGTGTGTGTGTATGTGTATGTGGTGGTGGTATGTGTATGTGTGTGTGAGGTATGTGTGTATTTGGTGGTGGTGGTGTGTGTGTGTGTGTGTGTGTGTGTGTGCTGTGTCCATCCCCATCACTGAGCTGAATGGATAACTGTCTGGAGAGACACTCATGGTCTCCTGTATCTGTAACACCCATCCACTATTTCACTTGCACACTGTAAATATGCACTGCCTGTCAAGGATTATGGATAAAGACTGGAGGAAGCAGCTGAGAAGATGCTGGTCCATCTCCTATCCCTCCTGACTTGTTTCTCCAAGTCTTCCACCTCCCCAGGTATCTACACTCCTCACCAACTTCCGCTTCCATCAGATCAATTAGAGCAGCAGTTCTCAGCCTTCCTAACGCTGCAACCCTTTATCTAGCTCCTCCTCATGGTGTGGTGACCCCCAACCATAACATTATTCCTTTTCTTTTTAAGATTTATTTATTTATTTATCTATCTATTTATTTAATGCATATTAGTACACTGCAGTTGTCTTCAGACACACCAGAAGAGGTCATCCTATCCCATTTCAGATGGTTGTGGACCACCATGTGGTTGCTGAGAATTGAACTCAGGACCTCTGGGAGAACAGTCAGTGCTCTTAACCTCTGAGCCATCCCTCCAGCTTCCATAACATTATTTCTGTTGCTAGTTTATAACTGTAATTTTTCCACTATTATGAGTTGGAATTATTGTAAGTATCTCTTTTTTTCTGGTGGTCTTTGGCCACTCTGGTAAAAAGATTGACTACCCCCAAAGGGATCACAACTCAGAGGCTGAAAACCACTGAATTAGAGAGTGGGTCAAAATAATTTATTCCCATGATTAGAGAGTAGAAGGATGTAAGGGGAAGCTGTACAGGAACAGGTAAGATTGAAACGTGGAAGACATTCTTGCCGCCATGGTCCATTCTAGAGTCTTCACTTGTGTAGGGTGGGAGGGTGGGGCAGGGGACGCAGTAATGTGCTTTAATCAGTAATTGATTTAAATGTTAATCTCAACCAGGAACACCCTCAAAGAAATACCTAGAATAATTTTTGACCTAGTGTCTGGAGTATTTAATGACCATTCAAACTGGCACATGAAATTAATCATCATAAGACAGGTCTGGTGCTGGAGAGATGGCTCAGAGGTTAAGAGCACTGACTGCTCTTCCAGAGGTCCTGAGTTCAATTCCCAGCAACCACATGGTGGCTCACAACCATCTGTAATGGGATCTGATGCCCTCTTCTGGTGTGTCTGAAGACAGAGACAGTGTACTCATATGTATAAATAAATCTTTTTAAAAAATTAAGATAGGTCTGGAGCAATTCCCCAGAGTCTAGGCAGAGAGGAAAAAAAAATGAGAATAGTGGCTTAAAATAGGAGGTGTTGGTGGCGAGTGTGTAAAAAATAAATAGTCAAATAAAAGTCAGATGAAAATGACATGAAAGAAGGAACACTGGAACTGATCCTGGGGAACAGGGAGAAAAGAGAACATGAGGGGATAGAGCGAGCCAAGACAGTGAGTCTGGCTATAGCCTGGGTATTGGCAGTGCTGCTCAGCTGGTAGTGTGTGCCTGACAGGCAAGCCCCTGGGTGGATGGTTAAATCATACAGATCCGCTCAAGTCATCTTCAGCTACAAGGGGAGTTTGAGATCAGCCTAAGCTACCTGAGGCCTTGTCTCGAGAAGAAAATGAAAGAGGAAGAGGAGGGAGGAAGGGGAATCGATTCCTTACATGCAGGTAAGTGGGGTATAACAGGCACTGCCCCTGGCTGTGCTCTTGAGAAGCAGGCTCTAGGGTGGAGAATGTATGTTGGGAGTGCTCCCCTAATCAGTATCTGGGGAAGCTGAGGCAGCGATAAGCTTGAGCAGCAGAAGAAGCTGGGCTCAGATGCAGTCTCAACGACGGCTGAAGCTTCAGGGAACTCAGTAGTCACAGCTGCAGGCAGCCTGAGGAAAGCTTCTGAGATACATCGAAGCAGACATAATTTCAAAGTGACTTAGAAGCTCAGTGGTCTGTGGACAGCACACCCACCAGCAAGAGATTAGTACTGAAAACAGGCCTGAGAGGGGCATCCCAGCATGCACTGCAGGTGAAATAAACAACAAAGGCTTCAGTGAGTGTTTGACACAGAGAAAGACATCCTGAGGCCCAACACTGGGGGTCTCTGTGGGACCAGGAGCAGTAGACGTATTCCCTGGGGAGACAGGGACCCTCCAACTACTCTGAGTGATGAAGGGTTTTTTATGAGGGAGACTCTTGAGACAGGTGTAGGCCCAGCCTGTGGTGAGAAGGTCTGGGGTAGGGATTGGGGTGCAATAAGAAGCACAGGACAGAGGTATCTATCGGTACCTGAGGGATGGGGAGGAAGAGTCGGGGAAAGAAATGGGTAAAAAAAAAAAAAAAAAAAAAAAAAAAGACAGAACCAGGGAAGTGAAAGTTAAGGAGACAGAGAGTTCGAGATTCAGGGTCTCCAGTGGGATAGGAACAGAACATATACAACGGGTCATTAAAAAGGTGGGAGAGGCTCATGAGCCCCCATCCCCATCTGAGGTTCTACTGACAGTGATGGCTCCCAGAGGAGGAAAAGCCAATTTTCTTTAGGGGTTTGGTCCCTAGTAGGGCATCCTTACTCCAGTGGATACACAGGTAGCATGATTGCACTTCATGGGTCATCTAAAGAGGAAAAGAAAGACATAAAGCTGGGGGGAGTAATGGGGGCAGGCCTGGGAAGAGTTAGAGGAAAGAGTGGGGAGAGGAATATGATAAAAATATATGACATTCTCAAAGAATAAAATATATTAAAGGGGGAAATATATATACACTTGTGTGTGTGTGTGTGTGTGTTCTCCACAAACGTATGGGGTGAATCAGAAAAGCAAAGCAACAGGGCACATTTTAGACAGCATTGAGTAGAAATAATATTGAGAGTCATTCTCATACCCGGCTCCTCCTCTGGGTGGGCACCATGCTGGGCCAGATGTGTGCTGAATTCCTGTGGTCTTCATAACAACTCCACAAAGGGAGGATCATTGTCGTATCCTCCTTTGTGAGATGGGTAAACTAAGAGAGTCATAATTTCTCCAAGCATTTCTTCCCAGCTGGGAAGCCATGGGAAAAGATTACAACCTAATGGGAGACAAGACAGACAAGCAGAATCTAGGGGTCTGTGATAGAAATCCTCTCTCCCTCTCCCTCTCTCCCCTTCCACCCTACCCTCCCTCTTCCCCTCTTTTCTTCCCTTCCTCTCCTCTCTTCTCCCTCCCTGCCTCCCCCTCCATCCTCCCTCACTCCCTTCTTCCTTCCTCTCTCCGTGTGGGAGAACATAAATATGTTTATGGCTGAAGAGATGCTGGAACAATTAGCAGAGGAACAATGATGCAAAGACCTGGACACGGAATGGCACTTGGTGGAGGGACTGTAGAGACGCCAGGCAATGCAAATCCACCCTTGACCTCTCTTCCTCTTCTGAGGGAGGGTCATTGCTGGCTCCCTCCAGAAGGAGGAACCTGGACGGCTGCTGGGGACAGAGAGAACATAGGGACTTCACAGTTACTGCTGGGATCAGTTGTGAGCCCCAGTTAAGGGCACTTCTGTAGTAATGGCCCAAAGACCCACTTGCTCAGGGGAGGGCTGCTCTGAAAACCTATGAAGCCAAGTTCTGGTTCTGTTTGCAACCCTGCAATGGTGAGTTTCCAGGCCACTCTTGGGATAGCAGAGACAGTGGAGACCTGTTCTCCTAGTGCAGGGGGTGATGGTGCCTGGCTGGAGGCTCTCTGTGGCTCTTGGGAATAGCACCGTGCATTGCTAATGGTGTTACCCCTACAATAAGCATACAAGCCCCACAGATTTCAGAACGGGGATCTATGTGAACTGATTAGCCTGTGACTCTATGATATTGACAGACACTGTGCCTTCTATTCGTCCCTTATCACACATTCCAGTTACTAGAAACGCCTGTGGTGCTGCTGACCTCCACTTGGGTCTCCAGCCAGCTCCAACGCTGAGGACTCCCCGCAGGCTGTGCACTCCGTCACCGTGACAGAACCCAGAACACATCCGGAGCAGCCTGGCTTACTGGCTGCAGGCAGCTTGTTCTCTGCCCTCTCCAAGGATCTGAGATTTATTTAGCCCGTTTCCGTGGCAGCGCTGGTGGCAGCAGCAGCATCTGCTTCCCCACGAGTCTGAATGAATCATGGCCACCCACGCTAACCCTTGGCACAGCACAACCCTGCTGGAGACCACAGATAATAAAGCAACGGGGAGATGCCATGCACTTTCCACTGCCTCGTGGCTTTCTGCCCTGGGTCAGACCCCGTAAAGATAGTGCACCGGGCAGAGCTCTAGGAAGGACATACCTACCCAGAAGGCTAGAAGGCTCTCCCAAGAGCTGTCAGATCTGCTTCCATTAACTTCTGGGTGGTTTACCTTGGCCACTGCTAGCAGCGGCAAGGCTTCTTAGGAGAAGGCTGTGGGACCTTGGTCTCTGAGTCCTGAGCTCTTACAGTCCAAGTTTCACACTGCAGGATATTCTTTCTCTACAGCTGGCTTTGAACCCATATTGACCTCTGAGTTCTCCAGCTCTCAGTGCAGCCACAGCCTTCCTCGCTGGGCAGCAGCCTCTCAAACTGGATTCTTTCTCAGATTCTCCTCTCTAAAATGTACCTTTCCTTCATCCTTCATGTTGCAGATTTCTGGGGCGGGGTTGGGGGGTGGGGGGTGGGAGGTGGGAGTGGTGGGGGGAGGCGGAAATCCATCTCACCAGTGGCTAAAAGAAACATAAGGCTAATCTCAGAGGTGTGCTCCCTTACCTTCTCAGTGGGGAAGCATCTCCTTGGAGTTTGATCAATCCACATTCCCCACTACCCCATATAAACATTGAAAACTCCTGGGTGCTATGACAATCTGTAAATAAGTCTTCGGGGAGACTCAGAGGCATGGCAGAGTTTGTAGTCCAAAGAAAGGGTAGCTAGCGTCCATGCCTTCTCACGAGGGGATTCGGTCCCTCCTTCTGCATGGGCTCCCAGTACAGCTGCAAATGTCTCCGTCGTGTGTGAGGCACACTGAAGCAAAGGGGCTTGAGAAGTCAAAAGATTCGATTTGTCCTGACTCTGGGCCCAAGAGTCCTCCAGTATCTCCTCTCCAGATTACCCGAGTCACGCGGAAAGGAACCAGGGTGGTTTTCTTTCGTGGAAAGGGCAATATCGCCCCTGCTGTGGAAAGGGCCTTGAGGGAAAAAGAAAACCCTCTTTGGGAGAGAACAATCTGGCCTTTGAGTATTCCCCATGAGCTGAAGAACTCTGCTGGAGGAAAAGGCACTGGCGAGCCGTGTACATTCCTCTTGCTAGCTCTCTTTTTCCCATTCACTCCTTGCCCTGTGCTAAGTCTAATACATGGTCTTCACCTCAGGGAACTTACCAGGGAGGCCAAGGATCCCAAAGTCTGAGTGACTTAACAGAACAAAGGCTTATGCTGTAATGATTTCCTGTCCTAAGAGGGTATCTTCTGCCTCATTTAATCCTTCTTCTCTTGGAAACATGATGGAGAAACTCCATCTTAAGCTGCTTTTGTCCCTGTAGCAGGGGAAGAAACATCTGGTAGGAGTCAGCCAAGGGCCTGGGTGTGAACCCCAACACTTTTGCTTCCGTCTCATTGGACAGAATCAGTCTCAAGCCTTCTTACCTCCGGGAACCAGAAAATGCAGAGGAGAGAAGGCTGGTGGCGGGCTGTCAGGCTTTACCATGTTACATGTTAACCACATGTAACATTAGCATGAGTGTGTGGTGTTATATGCATGTGTGCATGCTCATATGCCTTCTCTACCTTATTACTTGATTTAAGAGCACTCACTGAACCTGGAACGTGCCAATCCAGCTAGACTGTTGCCCAGCAATCCCCGGGGATCCTCTCATCTGCCTCCGAGTGCTGGGACTGCAGATATATTATACCATACTGGCGTTTTATTGTGGTGCTGAGGAACGAAACTCAGGTCCTCTTACTTGCATGGCAAATGCTTTACTGAGGGAGCCATCTTCTCGGTGCTTACTCAATCCTTCTTAACACTTGCAGGACACTTACCATGAAGGAGCTCAGATCATGGGGTGGAGTGAGAATGGGGAGCAGAGCATTCCCAGGGCAACTGCCTTTGTCCCATTCTAGAATATACCATTAACACTATACCCCACATGAATAGCGCCCGCTGTCTTTTGTTTAAGCACATGCATAGCATATATGTATATGTATGTGTGTGTATGTGTATATATATACACATATACATATATACACATACATATAAAAATATATATGTATGTATGCGTATATACATATACACATACATACATATATTGTTTTTCAAGATGCTCCATGCCTCATTCCTGGAGTCCACACACTTAGAAAGTGTACAGTAAATAACTGAAAAAGAATAGTTATTAACAATATCTCCCCCTCCCCCGTTCCCTGGTTTCAGAGAGTTTATCATGTGCTGAGTTAGAAGTTATCCAAGTAGCTGGACAAAGAGGTTCACGCCCACAGCCCCAGCACTTGGGAGGTTGAGACATGTGTTCAAGGCCAGCTGGGCTCCAGAATGAGACTTTGTCTCGCAAACAAAACCAAACAAATATGTAAGTGATTATCTGCAATTTGAAAAATATGCCATATAGAGCAACATGCAGATCAAGTAAAAACCTGGGCCCCAGAGGAGCGAGGGATGGATGGCTTCTGACTAAGGATGAGGCCAGGAAGCCTTTGTTGTTGCTTTTTCAAATGCAACTTGGGTCTAAAAGGGTCAGTGGCCTTTCCAACACAGACGCAGTGAAGCAGGCTGCTGGATCTCTGTCCCCGATGTTTTTCTCCTCCCATGCTAATAACTAACAGAACTGTACATCTACGGCTTACAGTTTTCGGCTGCCTTCCTATGTACTACTTCTCTGTGAGCCTGGCCTCCTGCACCGCCCCCAGCACCCACCCTGGGAATCCAGTCTGCTCTCACGATTCCCTTGCCTCTGGTGGAAGATGTGGGATGTGTTTTGTCGAGGGTAGAACATCCAGTTCTCCTGCCAGGCCCTGCCTTCCAGCATTTTCTCACATCCACTCCCTACCTGTACTAGGGCCCTGAATGCAGAACTCCATTTCTGGAAGACATCTGCAAGGCCATGGGAGGCCATCCCAGAAGCCATGGACAGGAAGAGGCGGAGGGCAGATGAACTAACACCTTCTTGCCCTGCAGGCAGAAACAGGCATCCTTACTTTCACTTGAGCTTGCAAGTGCAAACGTTACATAAGCCTCCCATCTGGCTTCCAGGGCGCTTTTGAACTGATTCCATCCCAAGTCCATTAGTTTTATGGGGCCCCAAAAGGCAGAGCAAAGTTGGGGTTTATCATGTGGAGTCTCCACCATTTGGGCATTGGCACTCTCTGTCCTTTGTTCTCTCCTGATATCTCCCTCCTCCCTCTCCCTCTCCCTCCTCCCCTCTCTCATCTGCCTTCCTTCCCCTTCCCCAGGTCCTTCTCCAACGTTGTTCTAAGCTACAGGCATCTCCTGAGAGCTGCCTGTGAACCAAACCTACAAAGCCTGAGCCCCAGAAGTTCGATTCGTCTGGGTCTTCTGTCTGTCCTTGCTCCTTCACAGAACAACTGTCTTCCTTGGGCTCCTCTGTGCACCACACAATGAACTGAGGGTTTACTGGAATTCTCTCTCTTTCTCACTTGCTTGCCTTGTTTTTAGTTTTTGAGATAGGGTCTTACTGTAGCCCAGGTTAGCCTTCCATTTTAGGGACTATCTCAACCTCCCCCCTCCCCACCTTCTAAGTTTCATACCTGTCATTATCATCCCATTATTACACTTATCTACCTTATAGATAATATTATGTTCCACTATGCCCTCTATATTATATGTCTCCATATAAGGGTATATGGATCATGAGCTATGTAAATTGTTGGAGCTTTCACAGCTGGGAAAGAGACTCGAGTGCCCCAGATAGCCCCCGATCCTGACTCCATTCCTAAGGCATC
>NW_021605140.1:2101702-2110255 GCF_004785775.1 Grammomys surdaster | reverse complement strand
CGAGTGCCCCAGATAGCCCCCGATCCTGACTCCATTCCTAAGGCATCTCACCCGAGTGCCCCAGATAGCCCCCGATCCTGACTTCATTCCTAAGGCATCTCACCATCTCCCTCAACACGCAGCAGCTGATGGCTGCTCCAGTGCCGTCCACATCACAACTTCCCTTTGAGACCCTGAGCTTTTTTAAAAATCATATGTAGAAAAGATGCCTGCCTTTATGGTGCTCATATTTTAATTGACGCACACATGTGGTATAGCTAGTTGTCTAACATATCCATTGCTTCACACCCATTTCTTTCTGTTGTGAACACTTAAAATCCACTCTGCGATTTTCAAGTGTATAGACTGCTGTTAACTCTGAGTTACCAAAAAACAAAACAAAACAAAAAAACCTGAGTGACAGTAAGGACCATGGCGTTTATGCCTTGGGCATCACTATTTTCTCATTTTTCTGGGAGTTTGGAAGATCTGGGCGTGATTGATTTTTTGATCATTTCTCTAGTTCATAGATCGTGGAAAGCTTTCTTCCTTCCCCACAGATGTCTCAGGTACAAGCTGGCCTCGTACTCCCTCTGTAGCCAACGATAACCTTATGGTTTGTTTTGTTTTCTCTTCCTCCACCTCCTGAGTGCTGGGATCATGGATGTCTACAAATCTGGCTAATTCAACGCTAGGGATTGAACCCAGAGTGAGGCAAGCTCTCTGCCCATGGATCTCCATCCACAACCCTTGGTTTCTTTTATTTTGAGTGAAGGTCTCACCTTGTTACTCGAGTTGGCTTGGAACTCACCAGATACCCTGGGCTAGCCTTGAACTTGCAACATTCATCCTCCTTCAACTTCCTATGAATCACCATGCCCAACTGAGAAATCTTTTCTGTTATCACTGTAACACAGTGAACTGCCTGTCCCCAAGGCTGTCTCCTAGGGCTGAGCTCATGGGCTGGTGACAAAGACGAAAAGCACTATCCAGTGTCAGCAAGCAGGATGGGGATCTGCTGACTCACCCACGGCTTTGGTTTTGTTTTTTATTGATTTATTTATTTTTTAGAACTGGATCTTAATGTCACAGTTATAGAAGCAACCAAAATAACATAATGCCTAGTGACAGAAAAATTAAAGTTGAGCTGCAGAAACGTCTCTAGCTAAGATCAGGCATACAAACACACCTTTTTCCAAGACAAATTCTCTTCTCCTCCCCCAGCTAGTACATGCTTCCCGGCTACCTCCCCACACACTTCCACCCACAGGGATGACAACTACAGAACCGTCAGCCTTTTGTATAACATGAGCCTTCTTCATGGCCCCACTTGTCACCAGAGACCAGAGACCCAGTTGTTACCAGAGAGAGGCCTTGATGACTGTTTTCAGTGCCCCCCCCCCACTTTCCCTCACACCTCAGTGAGAGACAACCATATGCTCCTGTCCCAGCACCTTTCCTCCAGCGGATGCTTCTCCTCCACAGTCTGCTCTCCAGACGGCTGAGGCGCTGCCCCTAGCTGGCAACCCTGCCTCCTTTCCATATACTCGCTGCTAGGTTAAAAGCCAAAGGATCAAAGGTAGTTGAGAAATTTTCTTCCTAGGGTTTCACACAGTTTCTTTCAGGAACACCCAAGCGCCTGACATCATTTTAGAGCAGAAGGGCTCCTTTCAACACTCAGCCTCTCAGAACTGAGTCCACTGCACCACTTCCCAGTGGGCCTTTTCCACCAGACACCTGGGACAGTCCTTAGCTCATGTTGGTAAAATCCCTCCAGCTAGTGAACTTCCACACAGAGTCATTGAGCTCCAGGTTGTATTTAGCTACTTCTGGGCTGTGCACCTAACTTCCTCTCCCAACTTCTGAAGTCTCAGAGAAGAAATGGGCGTGAGCATGTATGTTCCTATCTCTTGGCTCAGTACCTTTGCACTCAGAAAATAATCAAAGCGTTCAAGTTTCATTCATAAATGAATCTTTCAACCGCCCTTCTTACATTAAGCATAAAGACAGTGATTTAAGCACTATGAATCAAATAGCTAATCCCACAAGGATATAGTTTAAGGTATATTGGTATGCCTTTGGGTTTTTGTCAGTGTGATGGCTAATCACAACTTGATGGGAATCACCTGGAAGAGGAGGCGCTGCAGGAAGCTGCCTGGATTAGGTTGATGAAAACAAACCCTTTCTTCTTTAAATTGCTTTTATCAAGTTTTTTTTTTTTTAATTTTATATGTCTGGGTACTTTGCCTGCATATAATATATGAGCCATATGTGTGCCTGGAACCTGTGGAGACCAGAAGAGGGCATCAGATCCCCTGGAACTGGAGTTAGGTGATGGCTGTGACCCACCATATGGGTGCAGGGAATCAAACCCTGGTCCCTTGAAAGAGCAGCAAGTGCTCTTAATCGCTGAACCATCTCTCCAGCCCCTTGTCAGAGAGTTTTTATCAAAACAGCAGGGAAAGTAAGAATAGGAATAATAAGCCTTGATGTTGATAAAATTCAGCAAGTAATTACTTTTTTGCACATAGCCCAAGCAACTGCTAAGAGTCCAGTTTCTAAATATGCCTGGAGAAAGGCCCCTGTCTTCTCAACTAAAAATTGTTTAGTGCTTTGATGGGCTAGAGAGGTCTCTCAGCCCAAGCAGAATAGGGCAGATAGAACCATTCAACACACTGGAAGACATACTGTGAATGGTCAGTGAATGTTCTGTCAGTCTGACACAGGGCAAGGCTCAGAAACACCTATAATATGAAAGCCCTTCTCACCCACCGCCATCCCAGGCTCCATCCAGAAAGCTGAAGTTACAGTCATCAGTGGTGAGGATGCACAGGAATCGAGTGGAGGAAGGTCCTGCCAGGTGGCTGGCTTGACGGAAGTGACTGGGGAACAGAACAACCCTAAGGATACCTGAAGAGAACCAATAAAATACAGTGAGAACCTCCAAATCCAGGATCCAGGGGGACTTCTTGTTTCAAATAGACTCTATATACGGCAGGCAAAGCCTCCTGTGAGATGTCCTCACGTCACCTTCAGATAGTCTGAGTAGTGAGGACAGTCTCTTCTCAGAGGAACATGCAGACAAGAGCACAGCAATTTCAACCATCCTCCAGCCCAGAGAGTGACTCGTTACTTCTGCATCACTGTGAGCAAATACCTGACAAAGGAACTGAAGGGAGGAGAGGTTTATTTTGGTTCAGAGTTTCAGATCTGTCAGTCAGTCATCCTGGAGAAGGTATGATGGACCCAGCTCTTTGTACCAGTGTCAGGAAACAGAAGGAGACAGGAAAGGGATCGTGGTCTCCTTCTTCCTTCCTTGTTCCTTTTTGTTCCTTTCTTTCAAGACTGGTCAGTAAACAGGAAACAAAGTATCTGCCTGCGACTCCCAACAGCCCGTGCGCCAGGCTCTCTGCTCTCTCTCCTCCCCCTTGCTTGCTCACTAGTGTCTGGTAAAGGGGTGGGGTTTCTATGAATGCCCTGAGCTACCTTTGTGCTGTTTTTAGGCTTTCTATTCTATAGACCAGAAAAAAAAAATTGCTGAAATTAGGAGACATTTGAATGCTCCTCCTCAAGCCCAGAAAAGCTCTCTGCTGTTGCTATGTATAAGAGCCCAGCATTGAGCTGTTTGGGCTCATGTCTTGCTGTTATGTAATAAATATGTTCTTCGGCTTTGGAAATCTGAGCGCCTCTTGCAAGGATGAAAATGGTGGTCCCACATTGGTGTGCACCCCGGGGACACTTGGAGGAGGGTGGGAGAAGACAACAGAGTGCTTTGGGAGGATTCGAAGAGGGCTGTGTGCAGAGAAGATATGAATGACTGCTGAGTTCCCAGAGGAAACAGCAGAGGGAAGGAGAGAAGGGAAAAGGGAGGGATGCAGTGATGCCGGGGAATGCCTCATCAGAAACCAAACAGAAGCCGGCTGTAGAAGACAAAGAGACGCAGGAGAGGTGGACTGGTCTATTGGAGAAAGGAGGTTTTATTAGCTCCTTCTGTTATATAACAATTTACCCTAGTCTCAGCTGCTTAAAATAGCATGCATTTACTCAGAAGTGCGGCAGTTACGGTTCGAATGTATGTCTCCCATAGGCTCCAGTGTTTGCACACTTAGTCTCCTGCTGGGATGCTTAGGGGAAGGTTATGGAGCTTCATGCCGGAAGTGGCTCATTATGGGTAGGCCATGAGAGACATGACAGCCCAGCCCCATTTCCTGTTCTCTCTCCCCTCTTAAGTGTGGATTCAGGGTGACCAGGCAGCCTCTTGTACTTGCTAATGTGCCCTCCTCATCTGCACCCATCACATACACACACACACACACACACACACACACACACACCCTGCCACCATAAGTGATGGTGTCCCTATAAAATTATAAGCCACAATCAACCCTTTCTTTCTTAAGATGCTTTTGTCAGGATATTTATCAAAGAAAGAATCAAGAAATGAAGATGGGTACAGTGTGGCCAGTTCTCTGCGTGGCTAGGATCTCACTGGGGTATGGAGCTTCTGTCCTATTCCTGCACCATTACCAGCGGAACGTAGTTGCCCTTGGTCATCAGATCCAGGTTCAGTGTCCTTGCTGGCACAGCTGTTAGTGGCTGTAAGACCCCATTGTCATTAGATCTGCTCTTGGACTGTTCAGTAATGTGGTCCTTGTAATCTTGTCAAAAGGATTTAGATGACACACTCAGAGCACAGGCCTGAAGGAGAGAAGGGGTGTGCACTCTCAGAGGACAGCTATCAGTGACCAGAGAGACAACAGTCCCGATCTAGACTTCAGGCAGACTTCATAGCATGTCTCTATATTAGAAGCAGATTTTCCTGAGGGGTTATTTCCTGTCTAGGTAGTAGTAAGGGCCCTTTGGGTTGACTCTTCCAGGAGAGGGCAATAGCATGTCCTTGTTGTATATCTGAAAGCCTCTGGCTAGAGGGGAAATAGAAACTGCTATAGAACACTGTTCTCACAGGCATGAAGCCCTGGGTTCAATAGAAATTCATTTTAGCACTGCATAAACTGGGCATGGGGGTGCACATCTGTATTTTAGCACTGAGAACGTAGAGACAGGGATATCAAAAGTTCAAAGTCATATATATACTGAGTTCCAGGCCAGCCTGGGCTACATGAGAGCTGTCTTAAAATCAAAAGACCTCTGTGTAGATAGTGATCCCGGGCAGCTTAGAGTGGCATGCCTCCACCCACAGCCAGGGATATGCTCAGGTCACATTCTCCTGACCTGTAATCAGGGTTCCCCGAGTTCGAGTGCTTGATTTTCAACCTGCTGATTATGAGAGCAGTTCTGTTGCCAATGGTCAGGTCTGGGCTGTGTGCCTCCAGGATTGTGGCCCCTTATTGAAACAAGGCTCCCAAAGATTTGCAGAAGTAATAAGAGAACTTTATTCAACGCAAAGAGCTTGGACAGATCAGATCCGCTGTGGAGAGTGACAATGGGCCACAAGAGGAAAGGTACTCAAGGGCCCCCAGTTATGGCCTGGACCTTCTTTTTATGATTATGATTTGAAAGAGAATTGAGCCCATAGGCTCATACATTTGAATGTTTGGTCCTCATTGGAACTGTTTGGGAAGGATCGGGAGAGATGGCCTTGTTGAAGGAGATATGCCACTAGGGGGTGGGCTTTGAGGATTCAAAAGGCCATACCAGGCTCTCTCTCTCTCTCTCTCTCTCTCTCTCTCTCTCTCTCTCTCTTTCCTGTGGATCATGATGTAAAGCCCTCAGCTACTGCTCCAGCACCATACCTGCCTGCCCCCTGCCATGTGCCCCACACCATGATAGTCATAGACTAGCCCTCTGAAACTGTAAGCAGGTTCCTGTTTAAATACTGTCTTTTATATCATGGTGTCTTATCACAGCAATAAGTCAGAGGTCGATATAAAGGAGAGATTTGGTTGCTGGTGGTATGGTTTAGGGGGTTACCTATTTTGATAGACAGATTCTGTTATATAACCAGTTTTCTATTCTGTGTGTCTCTTTTTATAATACACCTGATTTCAATGTTATGCATGCTTAGTTGTGCATAAAGTAAGATAGCAAACAGAGGATTCCCTTTAATTCGCGTAGAGATCCTGTGTTGCCTTGTTATACATGCACCCCAAACTAGCTCTAACCTCTCTACCTTTATAAATGGATGAGAAGGATTGAATGAGAGCTAACTTTCATGTTCATTAAGAAGATAAGAAGCTTATTCCATTGTCTAGAGAGGAGTGTGTGTGCAGCTCAACTCCTAGGTTGCTAACAGGTTGCTAGATACATTGTCCAAAGTAGGGTATGTGTGCATAGCACTTGCAGATGAGAATCTTAGGCTGACAAGTGCATTATTAGAAGAGGTATGTGTGCATAGCCCAAACCAAGTGGAGTCCCTAAGCTGTTAAGCTATTCCCTATGCTTACCTGCCTCAGATCTATCTCTATTGTCTTCCAAACTCATCAGTATCTAAGTAGCTTCCTAACACCAGGAAAATATTTTCATGCATCCAATCTCTCTTAATTTCTTTGACCTGCTTTTAAATATCTCATCTGATTAAGTCAGGTCCACCTACCCACCTCAAAGGAGGGGCTTCCGTGGGTAAGTACACCAAGGAGCAGGAATCTTATGGGCCAATTTAGGATTCTGTTTGCCAGTGATCAAACTTTGATGCTAAGCAGGGACCCATGACATGTGATTTTAATACACCCCATTGCAGAATGGATGTTTATGCCTCCTCTCAAATTCTAAGTTAATGTCCCAGCCAGTGATGGTATTTTTGAAGGTGCCTCCTTTGGGATGTAGTGAGATCAGATGGAGTCATAAGGGTGGAGTCTTCAAGATAAGTAAAGAGTCCTTAAATAAAGAAAAATAAAGAAATAAAGAAAGTCCTTAAATAAAGAGAGATATCAACCAGGACTTTCTTCCTGTCATGTGAGACACTCACAGAGCATGGCAATCTGCAAACCGAAGGGAACTAGGTGACTGTTATACCAAGCTCATCAGCACCCTGATCATGGACTTTCCAACCTCCCAACTTGTGAGGAATGAGAATGTGTTGTTCTAACTGTCCTGCCTACAGCAAGCACAAATGAAGATCTCCTGAACTTACCTCAACATGGACCTTCTGGAGAGCAAGCTGTTCTGAGGCTCTGAACAAACGCACCCATTATTTAGAGTTCCTGGTGAGTCTGGCTTCCTCCAGAGGACTTTTTTTTTATTAATTTTGTTTGTCTGTCCTCAACTTTTCGGGGGTGGGGGGAAATCTTGCTATACAACCCCAGGCCAGCCTAGAACACACAATACGACCCAGGTTGACCTGGAACGTGCTACACAACCCAGTCTGCCCTAAAATTTACTGAATGCTCCTCCTGAGCGCGGGATGTCAGGCATGCATTACCACACCAGGCATCCTGAAGGACAGCTTGTTCCCTCATTCACTAAGAGAATGAGTCCTGTGGTCCTCAGGCTTTTGTTCTCAGGGGTCAAGGAGCAGGTAGGAGCAGAGAAGAGGCCAGAATATCTGAGGAATGTGAGGAACTGCTCAGAACAGCCCTTGCAGTGAAAGCTACCTGACATCAGGCCCCGAGGAAAACAATTACAAATAAATAAACCATGAAACAACACCACAAAATACAACCCCACTCTCTTCTTTCAGGTTACACATGTTTTTAAATTAATTGGTTATTTTATTTATTTACATTTCAAATGTCCCCCTTTCTTGTCTCCCCATCCCCCAAAAATCCTCTATCTCACCCCCCTCCCCTTTGCATCTAAGAGGGTGTTCCCCCACCTACCACCCACTCCGACCTCACCACTCCAGCATCCTCTATGCTGGTACAACAAGCAGATCACGTGTCCTTGTTATATGTTGGAGCATCTTCTGGGTATATGCCCAGGAGTGGTATAGCTGAGTCCTCAGGTAATGCTATGTCCAATTTTGTGAGGAACCGCCAGACTGATTTCTAGAGTGGTTGTACCAGCTTGCTATACCACCCAACAGTGGAGGAGTGTTCCTCTTTCTCCACATCCTTGCCAGCATCTGCTGTCACCTGCGTTTTTGATCTTAGCTATTCTGACTGGTGTGAGGTGGAATCTGAGGGTTGTTTTGATTTGTATTTCCCTGATAACTAAGAATGCTGAACATTTCTTTAGGTGTTTCTCAGCCATTTGAAATTCCTCAGTTGAGAATTCTTTGTTTAGCTCTGTATCCCATTCTTAAATTGAGTTATTTGATTTTCTGGGGATGGGTCCCAGTTAGGCCAGGTATTGGTGTGGGAGGGCTGGGTAACTCATCTGTGAGCCTATCGGTGTCGGAACTCTTGGAGGTCAAGCTGTCTCTAGGTGGGGTGGGGGTGGGAGGCTGGAGGACAGCATCTGCTCCCTCAGGTTACACATTTTAATAAATGAAAATGCAGATTACACCCTAGTTGTCTTCAACTATGACTGGCATCTTCATGAAAGCACAAGATGTCCCCTAGGAAGGGCAGTGGGCTGTAACTGGAAAGTAAAGCAGTCTGTTTTTGGCATGCAATCATTTAAAAATCCAAAGTCATCAATGACATTACAAAAATAATGATGTTAATATACACTAAA
>NW_021605140.1:2077691-2091702 GCF_004785775.1 Grammomys surdaster | reverse complement strand
GCCTCCACTCACTTCTTGCCCCACTGAGTGGAGAAATGAGCCCCAGGTGAAGAGAGTCCTGGGCCTACTAAAAGGGTCCATGATTTGCTGATGGGTGTAAACCCAAAGAGAGTTTTATTCTGCAGAAGTCCAGCAGGCTGGGGTCTCCCACTATCAGAATAGAGAGACACCCAAGTGAGCTTGCAGGCCTGATTTAAAGCACATTAGGGAATTCTGGGGTAGGTGATCTCTATGTTAATCTGTTGGGTCCATCTCTATGGACATTCCGTTACTGGGGTTTGGGGGCTGGAAACGTGCTGGGGAGGTCTGGGAACTGTTGCTGAGGAAGTAGCTGAGGAAGTCTTTCAGTGTCCTTGCCTCAGGTCAGGTGGTGGCAGCTTCTGAGGCCTGGACTTACCTGGACTTGCCTGGAACTGCCCAGTTCTTGGAGACAGAGATTTAAGCCTAGTCTCCTTAACTGCCAATGTGAAGCCTGTTGTGGAGTCAGCCTAGCCTTCTCACTACCATGTTCAGATTGGGCTCTGCCGTAACAGAACCGACCTAAATTGGATCCCTAGGTTCTTTTCTGTTTTCTGAGTGCTTAATCAGGGAAAATGCTAATAAGCTGATAGAAGATGAATGTGACCAGTCCCCTGCCTCAGCTAAGGGAGGGATTGGGTGGGGTGGATCTGGGGCCCTTGTCATTCCCAGAGCCTACCTTCTGGGGTTCTTTGCTTAACTACAGACCTCCTGTGAAGACTTACCTCTCCCTGCTCCCAGCCTCCAGCAAATCAGACCTTCGTTTCCATTTCCAGGTTGGGGAGGGTGTGGGAAGGACTGGAGGGATTGTTAAACCACAGCCAACCTAAGTCAGATCTCCAGGCCACAACAGTAAGACATCTCTGCCGCATCCTCTGGGGGCAGCATAAGCAAGAAGCTGGGTCTTGCGTCCTGTTCTGAAGGTTAATGTTCTGACTCAGGGCTTACTCATCCCTTTTCTGTGCCATTTGTTCCACTCTGGCGCCATTATTTACTCGACCCTTGAGTAAGAGGTGACAACCAGGGGCAGAGCAAACAGCTGGAAAGGGTACCTCCTGGGGAACTGGCCAACTTGACAAAGTCAATTCATTCCTTTCAATCTTTGTATGAAAAAGTAGAGATCACTATACCTGGCTTGGAGGTTATTTTTGTTTTGCTAGGTGAACTGGAAATGCTTAGAACCTCCCCCCCCAACCCTACCCTAACCAACCCTATCCCCCCACCCCTACATCCCCCTGCTGCTGAAAGTGCAGTACCTCTGTCAACTGTGCTTCTGGGTAGCTGTTACTACCTGTCTCCTAAATCAGGCTGAGAATAAGAAGGCAAGTTTGCATCTTCTTGCAGCTGGTAATTATAGTGTTGACAGAAGGGAAGAGCTCTGTCAGGAAATGTTGAGTAGATTTGAACAAGGGCCTGAGCCACCAGGAAGTAAGAGTGTAAGAGCCTTCTGTGTCTTGAGTTGGTGGCTCTTTTTTTTTTTTCTGTTGAGGACATATCTAAAGGGACCAGCATCATGAAATAACAATCAGTAATAATTGTGACTTAATTCCCCTTGCTGGAAAACCATGCCTTACATAGTGGGCAAAAATAACCACTGTGAGCCCATCACCTATTGGGAAATTCTCCCACAGTGAGGTAGGTTGGGGAAAGTTTTCTACCCTGATCACCCACCAGCGTCAAACATACATTCTGTGTGTAACTCATCACCAGGTTTCTTGGTTATTGGCTGGACTGCACATCTCATGTGTCATAGTTCAGGTTGTAAGTACAGTGTGCTGGCCTCCAGCTCTCCGGCAGGCACTTCAGCTTCACCCTTGAATTCAGGCTCTACAGTTTCTACTTATCAATAGTCGCAAATGTCATCGACATGTAGCAGCTGATAGTTTTGCTAGGAAGTTAATTTTTTAAAATTGGTTTATAAGTAACTTGTAAGCATGTGTATATTGCAAATGCACATACTGTGGAGAAAACTTGTAATGTTTCTCTTCATTTGTATCAGTTAGGGTAAAACACGATGTGATACAGTAACAAGCATCTCCAGATCTTAGTGGCTTTCTGATAACAACTGCTTATTGCTTGAGCACATTACCTTTCAGTCTCCCTTTTTATGCCCTTGAGAATGGGTGTGTGTGTGTGTGTGTGTGTGTGTGTGTGTGTGTAGATATACATGTAACTATATCTCATTGTGTACATTATTCATAATGTTCTGTGGTTGCTTATAGTGCCTTAGAAAGTGTTTATAGGCATGTGTAAGTTTCCCCAACTCTTTCTAACAATTCCATGGGATTTCAATATATTTAAATTCTGGAAATCTGTTTCAGTCAGGTTTTTCTAAGGAACAGAACTGATAGAATTAACTAATACATATCCATATACTATTTAAGGAATTTATTAGAGAGGCTACAAGATGTGATCTGAGTACCAACAATGTCTTTCTCTTGACAGAAAGTACCAAGATCCGGTAGTTGTTCAGTCTAGGAGAAAGGATGTCGCAGCAGTCCCAACCTGGTGCTGGAGGGAGTCCCTGGGAAGTCCTAGAGAGTTGCCAGTTTGAAGTCCATGTTGGGAACCTGAACAAGTAGGTTCTAACTCCAGTGAAGGAATGGTTGGGGGACACGAGAGACAAGCTTGTCCGTGAGAGTGAGGGCAAGCAGACAAAAGCAAAAACTCCCTTCTTCCCTTTTATGTGAGCAGCCATCCAAAGGTGTGGCCCAGATTTAGGGTCTTCTGACTTAAATGATCCAATCAAGAAGAATCCCTCACAGCTGTGCCCAGCTGCTTGGATTTTGATTCATACCAAGTGTAGTCAAGTTGACAACCAAGATTGGCCATTACAAAGCCTTACATAGAATACTGTTTGTATGTATAATTTCCATTTTTTAATAATTAGCTAATAATGTATTTACTATGCATATCTGTGTGTGCCTGCCTGAGTTTATGTGCACCATGTTCATGCAGTGCTGGTAGAGGCCAGAAGAGGACATCAGATCCACTAGAACTGGAGGTACAGAGGCTTGAGCGCATCCAAGTGAGATGTGCTGAGAATCCAGCCACAATCTTCTAGAAGAACAAAAGTGCTCTGAACTAAGCCATCTTTCCACCAACTATTGATTAATAATATTTAAAAATCAATTGTTTGCTTTCTCTTTCTACCAATCATTTTATCCTTTCTGTGTTTTGCCTTTTCTTCCAGTCACGAAATGATTTTATGTATTTTCCCTCTTTTTGCTTTGTTCTGTTTTTTTGAAACAGGGTCTCACTTTGTATGCACAGCTAGCCTTGAACTCACAGAGATTCTATTGCCTCTGCCCCCCAACATGCTGGGATTAAAGGTGTGTACTACCATGCCTGGCCCCATTTTATTACACATATTTCTTAATAGCAGTCCTTTGCAAACTGTAGCTGTGAGTGCAAATATCTCACAGTTACATCTGAAAGCCGTCCACCTGACTGGACACTCATCGACAGCAAGACGCTCCTTCCCTTCAGCCAACTCTACTGGTCAATTCCCTAAAACAGAATCAAATGTTCACAGTCGTAACCAACTAATTCGAAGGGCTAGAACCTTGCTCCTGATCACCAGTTTGTGTTAGGGTTCACACACGCTGCATGTGTGCCACCTCTCACTACCTGCAGCATCCAAACACAAATCTGCCTGTGGAGAATAAGTGGACGACCCCTTCCCCCTCCCTCTCATACATACTTCTCTGGCTTAAAATGTTGCATCAAGTTTGAGGTCATACAAAAAAAAACCTTTCTGTCTAAACCCTGGGGCGCTCTTCTCCAGGCTCTTACGTGATTGGTATGCTGTCTCTCCTGCAGCACTCAAGCCTTGATCTTATTCCTTTCCTGGCATGGCAATTCTGCTTCTTCTTCTGTCCCCTCACCTGCGAATCCTAAAGTCCTGCCTCTGTCTCCCAGCCATTAGGCGCCAGCAACTTTACTTGCCAATCAGAACCAGCTGGGGGCACTGACCCTCAGTGTCTCATATACAGGATTATGGTGTAATTTTGGGGACCCAAATAACATAATGCAAGCAATAAACCAAATCCACAACACACACTAGAAAAGGGCATCAGATCGAAGTACAGATGGCTGTGAGTCACCATGTGGTTGCTGGGAATTGAACTCGGGACTTCTGGAAGAGCAGTCAGTGTTCTTAACTACTGAGGCATTTCTCTAGCCTGAGACCAGATTCTTTATAGAACAGAAAACAATTTCACAGTTCCAGAAGCGGAAAGGTACCTTTGTGCTGTATCATGGCAGGAAGAGGAAGGGCGATTCTTTAACATGAGGGTAACTCCTTAAAACAGCCCTGTGATGGTTAATGGGATTGTCAGCTTGACCAGACCAAGACTCCTGGGCTTGACTGTGAGAGAGTTTCCGCAATGGGTTAATTGGGGTTGGAAAGATGGCTGGCTCAATGGTTATCTTCTAACCTGAGTTGGAATTCCACCACCCATGCCAGGCTGCTCGTAACACTTAGAATGTAAGCTCTAGGTTATCCAGCACTCTCTCCTGGTGTCTAGCGGGACAGGTGACATACAGACAGACCATTCATGAATTAACTGCCCCCAATCATTCTTATTGGATTAACCAGGGTGGGTAACCAGACCAAATAAAAACAAATCAAGTGAGAGGCTAGAGAGAAGGCTCTGTGGTTAAGAGCATTGGCTGCTCTTACAGAAGACCCAGGTTCAGTTCCCAACATTCCATGGTGGCTCACAACAGACAGTAACTTGGATTCCAGAGGATCTGATATGGCCTCTGTGAGCAACACACACAGACACACACAGAGAGAGAAACACATACACACACACACACACACACACACACACACAGCCAAAATTCTCATATGTATAAAATACAAAAATAAATATGTATATTTTAAGTGTGCTAAGTACCTCTTCAAGTGAGCATTAGTTTCTTTCTGCTTCCTAACTATAAACGCAGTGTGACTGGCTGTCGGCTGCTGTGTCTTTCTCACCGTGATGAGCCTTTAAACTGTGAGACAAGATCAGCTTTCTTTCCTAAAGATGCCTTCTATGGTATTTCGTCCAACAAGAAGACAAGTGACTGATGCAGGCCCCTTTCTAGAATGCCGCTAACTGATTCAGGACAGTGACTCTCTTGTGAGCTAAGCTCCAGTCAAGGCCCTTCCAGTGATGCCACGGTAGGAGTCATGTTTCTGGTACGTAAATTCTCGGAGACACGTCCAAACCTCAGCACAGTGTAAATTAAGTTCTGCAGGCTATGAAAATGTGTGCTTTGTATCTTAAGGAATCAAATTTTATGGCAGTAACATAGAATTGCAAGCCTTAGGAGTCGGATCAATGGCTGGTGTCATGCATGGACACCCGCCTTCTCTGCTCACTGTGGTTATTTGTATAGAGGTAAATCGTTCTTTGTAACAAACCATTCGGATACTAAGACAACTGCTAACATGCATGTCAAGGAAGCTTAGAAACTGATTATTTCAAATAATCAAAGTCCCATAATAAGAGAATTATTAAGGATAATAATTCTTAAGGATAAACTCCAGTCAAGGTCCTTCCAGTGATGTCATGGTTTGAAGAGGTCATTTAAAAGTTCAGCTGTCCACTATGTTTTACTTAGTGCCTTTCTAGGTTTGGCAGTGCTTAAGCAATCTGGGGCTCAGTGGTTTTGCGAGTCCCCAGGAGCGTTCAGCTTGCGCTGTGATTGGAGTTTTCTAGTTTGCTGGCCACAGACACCGCTGTGGCCTCCTGCACTCTGCCTTTGTCTCCTGCCCATCAGCTATTCTTCATTTCCTCTAGACACCCCTTCTCATGGCTCAGAAACACTGATGCTATGCAGTCTAGGCACATAAGTTTGTAGATACTGGACTGGGCACGGGGCCTGGGGGAGGAAGGCCCAAATGGTGGCTTCAGTGACTTGGGCATTGTGTTCCAAGGGGAATGGTCTTAAAATCAGATAGATTGCTCCCAAAGGTAGATGAACAGAGTACAGCAATAGACAAGATTAGTTGATGTTAGAGGTCTCTTCTCTTCTCTCCCCTCCGCTCTCTGCTCTGCAGTCTCTCCTTCGTGCCCTAGGTTGTCGCCACCTTCATCAGTGACTTGAGGGAAAACGTAACAGCAACATAAAACTAGATGGCCCCGTAAGCAGCTGAGCAGACACTGTGCTGTGGGAGCAGTCGGGAGAGGTGCAGGGGTGCCATGCAGGGGAGGGTGGCTGCCAATCTGGGCTAGGGGTCTCCTCCCTGGGTGCTGGGCTCCAGCCATTCATCAGGCATCCTTCCCACTGTGTTAGAGGACCTTACCCCAGAAAATGCCACTGCTGAACCCACCCTCCCACCTCCTCACCCCTCACCCCCACCTCCCACTCCCCCACCCTCCCACCCCCCCACCTCCCCACCCCCTACCCCTGCTCTCAAATCAAAGTCTTCCTACATCTCTCCCTCTAGGAACCAGAAGACAACACCCCCCTGTGGGGAGGAAGAGGTGTATCCAATCTCACCCAGGGCAAATGTGTGGGGCTTTTTTTTTTCCCATCCACTTTGCACCTGGCAGAGTTTGGGTACCACGTCATATATCTGTGCTTGCTTCAATGTAAATGTTTTTGTAGTTTGATATCTAACTTTCCTTACTCTCCACTAGGTCCAATGTAAAAGCCAGTACTAGTTTTTGCTTCCCAAACTCACTACAATGTCTCCAATTCATGTTTGCTCATGGTTTATTGGCAGATGAGGAAAGCTTCGGCTATACCTGTCAGCCTCCATAACATCCTAGGCTAACACTTTAGTAGGGCCTGGGGCTTTGAGCCTTCTTGCTTAGACCCCTCTGAGAAATACGATAAAAAGGTTGCTGTGGGAATTTCAATCCTTATGTAGATTAGGTGACCGTTTCCTTTCCTAAGCTGAAGGGCTGGCCTGCGATCTCACAATGGAGTTATTGTTCATGGAGGGTCCAGGTGAGAGGCACCACAATCCATCACGGCTGGGGCTCAGCCCAGTTGAACCCCGAATCCCAATGACAGCGAGACAATGACATCACCACAAAGTCCATACAAAGAACCCACTATTCCTGCATGTTCTCTGAGGAGAATTACCTTTTAAGCTCATTTTTGCTGCATTAGGCGTATAATGTCATTATCCAGACTCTCCCCAGCTCAGTTCAAGGGCACAGATGATTTGTAGACATTCTCTCGAGCGCGAGAGGAAGCTGAGGCCCGGCTTGCTGAGGGGAAGAGAACAACTCAATCTGGAAGAAGAGCTGATTTCCCAGGTAATTGAAGGTTATATTGACCTCACTCCCCCTTGGGCCTAGTTTCTGCATCTCTTCCACAGATTCTCAGTGACAGTCCCTCTCCTTATCATCATTAATATCCACAGAGCATTGCCCTGAGGATTTATTGCTTTAAAAAAAGGTGCTGATTTCTCAAAATAGCAAAGGGCTGTCTTCAAGTCTCATGTAAGACCGTGAGCCAATGAATTTTAGTCTGCACCACGTGAAGACAGGGGTAAGAAATGTGAACTGGGGGACTGCTGTTATCATGCTTGTTTACATGGAGTGAGGTTTGTATGTGCCAGGCAGTAGACTAGGCTCTTGGCATGAGTTAGCTCATTTCATCTTTACAGCAGACATCCAAGGGAAAGAGAACTTTTCAAAATTTGTTTTGGTAGTTGTTTGGTCTGTGTGCATGTGTATGTGGGTGCACATACATGAGGGTTTGCACCCATGCACGTATGTGCAGAGGCCAGAACAGACATTAGATGCCTTCTGTTCTTTTCTGTTTTATTGACTTGCAACAGGGTCTCTCTCATACTGAACTGGAAACTCACAATTTCAGTGAGCCTGTCTGGCCAGAGAGCTTTCAGAATCCTTCCCCACACGGCCATTCCTGACTTTTTTTTGCAGGCTCTGGGAATTCAAAGCCGCGTCCTCTCTGATACTTGCAGAGTACACACTCTTACACACTGAGCCATCTCCTCAGTCCTGAGAGGATTATTAAGAAATCTTCAGAGCTGAGGAAAGCAACCTCTGGGGAGGTCTGGAACTTGTGAGGCTACATGGGGAACAGAACCAGGATTCTAATCCTAACCAGCAGTATTCCGTGGTCCAGGCTCTTATCACAGGCCATACATTAGCAATGGCTATCAATAAACTGTGACTGCTCCAAAAAAGCAAGCTCTGGTAGCTTGTGTTGCTCAGTTCAGAGCCTACCACACTTTGAATTCACATTTATCAAGAGCCTTTGTGAGAAGCACGTGTTGACTTATTTTAGGTGAGTAAAATGTGTTATTTAATCTGGAGGGGTAGTTCAGTCCATAGCATGAGGGGCTGGGCTTGATTCCCCAGAGCCCATATAAAAAATGCCGGGAGTGGTATACGTGTGTGTAATTCCAGCAGTAGGGAGGCAGAGATAGGGAGAGGCTTGCTGGCCAGCCAGACTAGACTATTTAGTAGTTCCAGGACAAGTTCCTGTCTCAGTTAAAAAAAAAAAAAGAAAATAAGTTGGATGGGGGTTGGAGAGCTGACTCATTGGTTAAGAACACTGGCTGCTCTTCAGGAGGACCTGGATTGGATTCCTAGCACCCACACAGCAGTTCACTACATTCTCTAACTCCAGTTCCAGGGGATTGTTGCCCTCTTCTGGTCTCCACCGGTACTGCATTCATGTAGTGTATAGACATGTGTAGGCAAAACACTCATACACATAAAATAAAAGTAAAGGTTTTGGTCCCTAAGGAATGACGTTGAGGTTGTCCTCTTGCCTCCATGCACATGTGCATGTGTGACTGTACACGTATGTGCACCCCATCCTACCTCATACACACAATGTGTTCTTCTCTTGGTAATGTCAAGTGTTACCTCTCCCACCCCATTAGGATCTGCCATTGTCTGAACGTCTGTGTCCTCCTCAAACACCTGTGTTCTAACCCTCAAAGTGAGGGGAGCAGGAGATGGGACTTTGGGTGACAATTAAGTTCTAACGTCGTTTCAGATCTCTCGTTGGCCACTCTCTCCTCACGCTCTCCACAGTGTAAAGACACTATGTGGGATAACCATCGATGAATGAAGAAGTAGGTCACACCAGACACTGAATATAGCAGAACCTTAGCCCTAGACATCCTTGCCTCCAAAACTGTGAGAAGTGCATTCCTACTATTTATTAGCTATTTAGACCATGATATTTTGTGAGAGCAGATGGACTGAGGCAACACCTAAGAAATACAATTCTCACTCAGGAGAATCCAGCCCAGTTCTGAGTGATCTAAATGCTTGAGCTGGCATCAAACAAAAAACTGTGACTTAGCTGTGCTCTTGGGACCTGAGCTAACACGCAGTCACAGTTTCTGATCGGTGGGACCTGAGATATCACACAGTTGAGGTTCCTGATCAGGTTTTTGACTCTGATAACAGCTGCCCCAGGAGCTTCCTCAGCCATTCAGTCCCCTGGTTGGAGTTTGATGTGTGTTTCCTGCACTGTTAATGGAGAACTCACCCTGCTTGTTTCCAAACAGAGACTCACTGTGTGTGACCTTACCTGACAGCCACTGGTTTTCCCAGCCCAACCTGGCCCACAACTGTGTCCACTCTGAAATTATTTTAAATTCTCATCTGTTTAGCCTAAGAGGGATGGTGGGGATTGGAGAGAGCTCAGCATTAAGAGCTCTTACTGCACCTGCAGAGGATCTGAGTTCCATCCATCCCAGCATCCACATCTGGAGGCTCACAGCGGTCTGCGACTCCAGATCCCAGGGACCTTGGTGCCTTTTTCTGGTCTCCATGAGCAACTGCACGCACATATGCACATAAGCTTGCATAGACAAACACGCCTATACATGAATCTTAACATAGAAAGAGGAATGGTGGGCGTGATGGCCAGTGGGAGTATCCGTCCCACACTGTACTGAAGACCTCTGCAGAGGGGAGACCCTCTCTCGAGTCTCAGAAAGTCGCGACCACCCAGTAATCTACTCGAGACACCATATACCGGAGCAATTGCGAGGTTATTTATTAGGGCGTGACAACTAGTTGCCGGTCAATTCGCATGCCCACGCAGGAGCTGAATTGACCCCGACTGCCAGTTTGGAACGGGTTTTAAAGGGAAAAACCACAAACCAAGGAAATGAGGAGGGGGTGAGGGGGTTGCTAGGGTGGTATAACATAAAAATAGTGGAACATTCCAAAGGAACCCAACCTACATGAGTCAGGATCAGGTGAAAACTCTCTGTACGCTTATCTTTCTCAAGAATGTAGTCCTGCCCTGTCACTTCGGCCTTGCCCTGTCACTTCGGCCTTGCCCTGTCACTATGGTTCTCAGCTTGGTTCCACCTGACTAAATTGCATTCTTTCCTTTCTCTTTGTGGGTCGGCCAGTTCCAGTAATGGTGACTGGTCTTTCCACATTCCTAAAGAAAGCCTAAAGAATATTTTATATCTAAAAAGGATTCTATATACCCAGTATCCATAACTTTTCCCTCTACAGTACTGCCTAGAGCAGTGTGGGGAGATGCTGGGGAACTCAAAGCAGTTGACGGCAGTTGTCGGCTTGGAGCCAGGTGCCATGCTGTGCGCTCTGCTGCCTTATCTCATCTCATTCCACTTTACTCTTAGTCTTATTGTTTTCGAGGAGGAAACTGAGGTTGGGGTGGGCAATGATCCCATTCCTAGCTATGCAGCTAACACACAGATCTGAGCGGACTGTAGTCTGCCTGGCTTCACTTCTGATGTCCGTTGTGCGGCTTTCCAATGGCTGCCTGGAAGCTAAAAACTAGAAGAGTTCAGGAAGTTTCCATGGAAAGAGCAGAAGTTGAGCTGGATACTGAGAATCATGAGGAGGAGGGGGGAAGCAAGACCACACAGAGCTGGCCCAGCACTTCTGCTCTCTCCAAAGTGGCGGAGAGAAGGTGAATTAGACCATTCTGTGGGAGGCTGAGCAGTTTAAATTCAGCACTTGCCTTGCCATGTGAGCCTAACCTTATTATACCATATCTCTCCGAGTTTCTTTTGTTTGTGAAGATTTTACAGGCAGGGATGCCAAGTCAATCAAAGTGCATCTGTGCTAAGAGAAATTATTTTTGTTATATAGTAAGACAACCGGTCCAATTCTGTGATCTCTGAACCAACAAGCAAAATCAATTTAGCTCCCGTCACAAGGGTAAAGAGTGATGTGCTATAGGAGGGAAGGCTGTGCTATAGGCTGTGCTATAGGAGGGAAGGCATGCATATGCATCTGCCTCCCTTTTATTTCTCACACATGTTATGGTGTCCGGAAGAATAAATATGCATTGTTTGGAGGAATAGCTGAGAACAGCACATCCAGCTTGAAGTTGGCACAGGGACAGCACCCTTGACTTATGGCTTGCCCTGCCTGGTAAGTTGCAAGTATTTCCATAACCCGGAGCTAATGGCCAGAGAAACTAGCCTGGCTTGAAATATTCCACCTCTAACAATAGGGCACACCATCTCTCTTATTCTGCTAGGCGCACCTCACTCTGAGATTGCCTCGCTCTGAGATTGTTTCTGAACTTTGTTCCAGAGCTGTTGAATTTTCTCCAGTTTTGTGAACCTGTGTCCTTCTTTGTCATTCTTCCCATCCCCACTTCCAATCTTCTTGTCTTTTTTTTTTCTTCTGAAAGTAATTTTCCCAAAAACATCATTCGGTCTGTGTAAGAGGGAAATGACTTCATTTTTCTTTAGCATCTCCAAAAGAACTTTTTCTATTTCAAGAAAGCTGAGATCAAGTGATTTCGCCTCTGTACATCTGGCAACCCATCCTCTGTCCTCTTGAGAAAAGCATCGTTGTCAGCAACCATGCAGTTTGTGTGGACACAGCCTAGCTAGCTTCCATTCTAATACCAAAGGGTCTAGACCTTTGGGGGTCACAGATACATGGCATGAGTTGCCGGTTGATGTGGAAGACACACGACTCTCTGTGGCACAGAACAAGAAGCAGGTAGGCCTGTTGTAGTCAGTGCTCTGATCATGTGACAGCAAGCCTTGGGTGGAACCTACTTAGAACAGAGACAAAAAGAAACCAATTCCATAAGCTATCAGAGCTATCAGTTTGGTGCACTGTGACTCTGGTCTCCATGTTACCCACTAAAGTTATAAACCAGCAACTAAATCACCTCAATCTTGGTGTATTAAGTACAGCAAGCTAGACTATTGGAACCAGAGAAAGTGCTTTTCACAGACTTATTTTTGCACAGTAATGTAAAGCAAGCCCCATGGTCAGATGACTGTCTTTCCTATGGCTCCGTTGAGTTTGTGGAAACCTAAGTTTTGGATTCAAACATGGTAGAATATGTCTGTAATCCCAGAACTTGGGAGACTGAAGCAGAAGGGTCATGAGTTTGAAGCCGTCCTGGGCCACATAGCAAGACCTTGTCCTTAAGGCTTTGTCACCCCCCCCTACTCCCACCCCCATGAAGCTGACAAGGCACAAGAACAATGAGGGACATCCTTGCCTCTTAAAAACTTTGATCTGGGGCTGGTGAGATGGCTCAGTGGCAACTGCTCTTCAGGAGGTCATGAGTTCAAATCCCAGGAGCCACATGGTGGCTCACAATCATCCGTAATGCCCTCATATAGGTATCTGAACATAGCTATAGTATACTTTGGGCCAGAGTGAGCAGGGCTGGAGGGAGCAGGGCCCAGAGCAAGAGGAAGAAGGGAAGGGGGTAGGGGTGGGGACTTTGGTCTGGAAATCACCTTAATCAAATCCATTCTTCCTTAGCTAAGTCACAAGGTCATGTTAGCATAAAGGAACCCGGAAAGAAAGTGCCACAGATAGGAAGCTGGCAAAAATTAGTAACACAGCATGGGGTTCATACTAACAGAGAGGGCACATGGTGTCAGCTCCAGTTTCCTAAAGGTCCCTGCCCTTAGGTGCCTAACCTTAGCTCATTCTCCAGCCTCCTCCCACCTCTGGCACATTCACCACATTCCCAGCGAGCAAACTCATTTCATGAGGCACCAGTGAGCAATAAAGATTTCACTAGAGATCTCCACGACATCTGTTCTTCCCTCTGAAGCTCTTTTCCCTTGCCAGAAACTGCACCTCACCTGTCACCCTCTCTGGCCAAGCGCTTCCCTTCCAACATCAACAGCTCCTAAATGTTCCAACGCTCTGCGTCTTTGCCCTCTCTGCAAAACAGAGACCTGCTACTAAACCACAAACCGATGACACGTTTCCCCCACATCTGCACAGCCCACTGAAAGAGAAAGCTCTCTTCCTGGAACAGGGTTGCGTAGAAGTTTCTACTAAGACAATTTTTTTTTGTTTGCCAGAAAAATTTCTTTCTGTGGAAAAAGCAAAAAAACAAAAAGCCAGAAGGGTATTCTGAAGTGTTAAGTATTTGTCTTTAAGAAATCAAAAGAAATGTTTTTTTTTTAATTTTTGTAGGATTTAATTTTTGTTTCTATACATTTCAAGTGTTCTTTAAAATACATGATTTACTTCTTTAATAACCTAAAATATATATAGATAAAGACTTTTGGTCTTTCTCCAACATCACTGATCATTACAGAAATGTGTGCCTTTAATCTCATCACTTTTGAGGCAAAGGCACACAGATCTCTGTGAGTTCAAGGCCAGCCTGGTCTACAGAGTAAGTTCCAATGCTACACAGAGAAATCCTGTCTTGAAAAACAAAAACAAAAACAAACAAAAAGTAAATCAAAGCTACAGTAACATACTAATTCAACACACACATCAGACAACAAGAGTGATTATTAGTCCATTTTCTGTCACCATAACAAAAATAACTGAGGTTGAGTATTTTCTAAGGGAAGCACGGCTATTTACTTCTCAATTTGGGAGGCTGAGGTCCAAGGTCAAGTGGCCTATCTGGTGGACCCTGGTACAGGGTCCAGTTTGTCTGAGAAACTTCATGGCCAATGGTTTTATGATGAGAGTTCACACACAAAGGAGGGACCATGTCCCAAGGAGGAAATCAGAGAGAGAGAGAGAGAGAGAGAGAGAGAGAGAGAGAGAGAGAGAGA
>NW_021605140.1:2056207-2077681 GCF_004785775.1 Grammomys surdaster | reverse complement strand
AGAGAGAGAGAGAGAGAGAGAGAGAGAGAGAGAGAGAGAGAGAGAGAAAGCAGGGGCTGGAATCAGTTCTGCTTATTGTTTTTATAACCACCAGCTCATTTAAGAAGTAGCCAAGACCCAAAGAGAACTAACTACCTTAATCTTCCTGTTGACCCAATCGCCTCTTCAGCCCCACCTCCCAAACTCTCCACCATTTTCAATCTTATCCCAGTGAGAAGCAAGCATCACTTGTGAATCATTGGGAGCCACACCCAAGCCTTATCCTAGGAGGAGGCTGAGGCTGTGGAAAGAAAGACATCTTTGCCTTCCTGATAAAATGGCACCACAGTGGAAAACAATATGGAGACTAGCAAAAACCAAACACAGAATTGCTGGAAGATCTGTAATTCTGGATACATATCCTAAAGAGTTAGGAATTTGAACAGATGTTTGCACACCTATGTTCACTGGCAGCAACGTGCCATAATCAGATGGTGGGGAAGGCTCGGCATTTGTTTAGAGGTGAGTGCATAAGCCAAAGACGACATAGGCAAATGGAATATTTTTTAGCCTTGATCAGGAAGGAGGCTCTGTAGTTTGCTGGGTCCATGGATGAGCCTTACAGGCAAGTGAAATAAGCCATTTATCCAAATACAAGAGTTGTGAGGTTGCACTTATCTGAGCTTCCTAGGGGACTGACATTACAGAGACATACTTTACAGTACAGCACAGGGGCTGGGACAGGAGAGAGATTGGAGTTATCATTTAATGAACATAGAGTAAGGGGTGCTAGAAAGTTCTGAAAATAGCTGAAGGTCACCACTGCACAGCCATGTCAATGTGTCATGCCACAGCCTGTGCACTTCAGGATGTGCAATTGTATGCTATGTGTATTTTATGATTTTTTTGTTTTTGTTTTTCGAGACAGGATTTCTCTGGGTAGCCTTGGCTGTTTTAGAATTTTCTCTGTAGACCAGCCTAGGCTCAAACTCAGAAATCCATCTTTGCCTCCCAAGCATTGGGATCAAAGGTGTACACCCCCATATCTGGTAAGTTTTTTATTGGTCTTTTTGATAATTAAAGAAAAATTGCATCTTTCTGTAGGCAGTTTTACCTCCAGTTTTTTGTTTGTTTGTTTTGTTGTTTTTTTAACTTGGTAGCTTCTGACCTCCAGAAACCATATATTTGGGGGACATGGTCAAAGGATGTTATCAACTTATATAAAAATATTCTTATGAAAC
Organism: Grammomys surdaster; assembly: GCF_004785775.1. Lineage (NCBI taxonomy): Eukaryota > Metazoa > Chordata > Mammalia > Rodentia > Muridae > Grammomys > Grammomys surdaster. The sequence continues at coordinate 2,076,461 of NW_021605140.1, read as the reverse complement.
TCAGTACTATGTTCAGCATGTACAAACCCAATAATCATAACGATAAGGGCAAGGCTGAAACTGCTGTGAATTACCTGCTCTTCCGGAGGACCTGTATTAGATTGTCAGCACCTACACTTGACTCACAGCAGTCTGTGACTCCAATGCCCTCTTCTGGGCTCCTCGGGGAATCAGGCACACAAGTGGTACACAGACATACATGCAGGCAAAACACCCGTACACATAAAAATAAGAAATTAAAATTAAAAACAAGTTAGAAAAACAGACATAATTTAGTCACTCCATCTGCTCATTATTCATTTTTAAACTGAATTTGTAAATGGCATTAAGAACATTCCACCTGTATTTACACGAGGCTTAGGGATTTAATAGATACGGCTCTTTTTCTTGGGGGATTTCCTATCCAATGAGTAACAAGGAACTAATTACAGTGTACAGTGAGATAAAACAGGGGGCCGAGTGTTGAGGAGCAAGCAGGGACTGCTGCCTGGGATTCACAGAGGCGTCCTCCATAATTCCTTCAAGCTAAACCTTTGAACCATGTGGGTGAACCTAGAAAGCAGGTGTGAAGAGAGATAGAGGAAGGGTATTGGGATATGAGCAAGCCAAAGAAGTCACTAGTTCTACCCTGTGAAGTCCCCAACTGGTCACAGGGCATCACAGGACAATGACCACAATGACTGAATGTGGACAGGAAAGCAATGTCATGCCCTGATGTGATGGTGTTGTCTTTACTGGGAGGATGACCCAGAAATAGAGATGAACTCAGAAAGCCATGCCAAAGCCAACAGTGTGTCTGAGTCAGAGGTAAGACCTTCGCTGGCTCAGTGGTGGGATTCTGGATTTAAAAACAACCTACCAGAACTTTCTGTGCAAGCTGGGCACCGACCTGCGCCTGTCAGTACCTGATCCATGGCAGCTGTGGTGTTTACTGTCTGACAATAAAAAGAGTAGAAGACATTTTTATTAAATATGAACGCTTAGGCTGTGTTTCTTGTCAGCATCTTGGACTCAGCCAATTTGCAGCACAAACACTTCCTACCCTAGTGCACACACAGTAGATTTATTCCTAGAGGCTGCCAGGAGACTAGTCCACAGCAGAGTAACCATCACTGCGGCCCAGGTAGTGAGGAGAATAGAAAGTGCTGGGGCACTGGAAGCCCACATCAGTCATTCTGTGTGGTAGGAACAGGGGAGATCACGAACAGGAGTCAGAGGCCGCATAAATTGATGTGTTGACCTTGGACAAGCTCAAGGACAACTCAGTAGCCATCTTGTTCTTAACCAGCGAGTCATTCTTGTCTTCTGGTGTCTCTGTTCTTTGAGGCTCCCACCATATCCTGCTTCCTGCTTTCCCTTGGGTACGTTTGCACTCAGTCCTTGAGACTCCTCTCCACATCAGTCATTTAAAGAAGCTTTGTCCTGACTCTGAAAGGCACACAGTGTCTAGGATCCACAAGTCTCCACTGTTATCCTTCATCCGTCCATGGCTCTCATAGAGTGAAAGGGGATATCCCTATGCTTTTGGTGGAAAATCCCACAACTTCACCTCTCTTGTGTTCTAAGTTCCCAGCATCCAGCCACTTGTAGTGAGTCAGGCCCTGACATGATCTTACACACAAGTAGTAACCTTTACCCCTTCCCTCCTTGGAAGGCTCCTTAAGTTCCCCAGGTGGGCTAGATTCACAAAGAACTGGAAATCCCCTGCCTGGTGTCAGGGCACCCAGGTCTTGAAACACAAAGCCTTGGTTGCTTTTCCTGGAAACAAAGGGAGGGAATTATCTGTCCTTTGTCCCTCCGATTAGGAAAACAGAAACTAAAACGATTGATTTCTCAATCACCTGGGTCACTTCCTTGCACACGGATAGTTTTGATACCTGCAGACCGATCAGCTGGCACCCTAGGCTGGCACCTTGAAGTCTGTCAGAGCCACTGCTCCTAACACCTTTCAGTCAACAGGTAGATCTTTCCTGGGCCCCTACTCTGTAACTCATGGGCACTCCTGCCTGAGAAAAGATGGCTGCTGCTGAGTGGTGCCCTCCCCCCACTGTCTCCCCACTTACTTCCGGTGTTCGCCTCACCACCCCTTTGTGCCTGCTCTGATCAAAGGGTAGACTCGGGACACAGAATGCGAATGACTGAAGGCTAGAAATCTGAGCTATATGTCTGAACCCTCCCCTCTCATGTTTCTAAAACGGCTTTGGAATTAGGGTCCAGGCATGTATAAAGCCCAAGGGAACGCTGTCATTTGCGAAGAAGCCAGCTGTCTCCAGACCCACGCCAAGAAATCCTAGGATCTGATGGCCTGCACTCAGCTATGTGGCCAAAACCCTCCACTTCTTTGCTTCAGAAATGACCGGGGAGTTCCATTGCTGTTCTTAAAGGAAGGGCCTCTCAGTTAGCTTTGCCCAGAGACGATGGAGTCCTTGGTCCTGCCTCCTTCTTGTCTGCTTATGAATTTTTCTTGGCTCCCACAGACGCTTAAACTCCAGTTCACATGAGTGGGGCATTTCTACTTAATTTCCTGACATACAGTAATTTAAGGAGGCTCCTAACCTCAGAGTCTCTCTCTCTCTCTCTATTGCATTTTCAACCTGGTGTGGCAGCCAGGGAAAGCAAAGCCAAATTCTATCTGAAACTCAAACTAAGGGACTTGGTCCAAGTTCTTCACAGAACGTCCTCAGTCAGGCTTGGTGGGACATAGTTGTCATTTTAGCTACTCAGGAGGCTGAGGCAGGAGGATAGCAAATCCAAGGCTGCCCTGGGTTATATAGCAAGTTTGAAAGGCTTGAGCAACTTAATAAGACCTTAAATAAAATTAAAAACTAAAATAAAATTATATAACAGATTAAAAATGTTATTTATTATTGTTATCAGGAGAGGTCATGTGTACACACACACATACACACACACTGTTATGTGCACACTATGGTGTGCCTGGGGAGGATGGAGGACACCTTCGAGGAATTGGGTCTCTCCTTCCACTTAGGATCTAGGAATGGAACTCAGGTGTCTAGGTTTACATGGCTCCTGCTTTTACCCACTGAACCATCCCACAAACCGTAAAATAAATCTGTTAAAGGGTCAGGTGTAACACAGTGAGACAGTCCCCAGCATGCTCTGGGTCAATACCTAGTAACATGCCTACACAGAGAGCAAGAAAATTCTCTAACATTGGGGTCTCCTTCTCCAGGCCAGCACTACAGACTAGGCCAAGCCTCAGTCCGTTCTTATACCAGGTGCCTGGGATATTTGGTGATGGTTTTAAGAGCTCTCCTGCATGCCGGCTCCTGCCCTTCTCTCCCACCAACCAGTCTAGAAGCTGTATCCGTTCACCTCCTCCTGGTTGTGGTTCACATCTCCATCCTGCTGCTGTTCTTGCACATGCTCAGAGCATCTGACGATCTGATTTATGTTTTCCAGATTTGTTGCCTCACCCGCATACCCAGGCTGGCAGATATTTTAAGCGCGTGAATCAGGGTGTCTGGCATGGCTTCCTCTGCAGCGGAGCTCGGGCTGCAGGCATAAAGAAGTTGGGAGGGGGGAAACAGTTCAACTTATCAGGGAAGAGCTTTGCGTTGGTAACTAGTCTGCCTGGCAACAGCACAGGCAAAGAAAGATACAGGGCCCCTTAATATCAGAGTCAAAGCGTGCACCCCCAAAGATCAGCATCTTCTACACAGTTTTCCTCCACTGCAGGGGGTTGATTATGCTCCTTTTTTTTTTTAAAAAAAAAAAAAAAGGAAAGATAAATTTTGTTTATGCATGTTCCAAATGATGTCCCCTACCAAGCCACAAGACAGGGAGACGAGATGAGCAGCAATGTCACCGGTCTGTGGCAATCTGTGGGTCATAAGAACTCCATTTTTGAGGTAAAATGGGTGGCTGGAAAAGAATTGGCACCAGGCAGTGACCTCTGGGACTCTGTGTGGGCATCTTGTTTGCAGAACGGGGCTGGAGACAAGAGAGAGAAGCTAGCATCCTTTTCCATTCCCAGACTCCTGAGCGTGCACTCATGCCTGATTCCGGTCTATTTCGTGCAGAATCCATGCAGAATGAGGGGCAGAGCAGATAAAGGACTGGCATGGACTTTGCAGGACTTGGGGTGACTTCGAGACATCTCAATGCATAGGGCAGTGACTGACATAGTTGAAGCTGAAGCAGGGTGTGTTGGATATGACTCGGCCCCAGCTCCATTGATACTTGAGGCATCCTGAAATTGTGTCTCTTCCCCCCCCCCCCCACTTTCCACCATCTGGAGAATGAGCCAATGATCCCACAGAAGTCTTCCCGGGTCTGGTATTCTAGGATTCCAAAGTCAAAGATAGTTTTACCATCCTAAGAAAGCAGACATTTAAAATGTTCCTATAAATGTTTGTAAGTCAGACACCTGAATCCTTAGATTCTCCTGTCTCATCTCAGTGTGCATACAAGCCTTCGGGCTTCAGTGTCCCCAAGCAGACATGGGCCATGGGATCTGGGATGCATTTACATTTTTAGCATCAGTGTAATTCTATTTGGTTTTGTGCCACAGGAAGTTCAAGCCTGATTCAATTAAGGAGTTTTATAAAATGAGATTTTAAAAAGGAAAGACAACGCATTGCATATGCGAACCCATTGTACTTTACATTGGTATCCAGTCAGGCACATTAGGAGCGACTTGTACTCAGGCCAAGAATCTGTTAGCAATCCACACAGTTGAATATTTTACTGTCTTATTTGGAAGCATGGAATGTAGGAGCTGGCAGGGGCCTGGAAGGTAGGCAGGCATGGCCTGTACAACAAGGGTGAGAGGACTTTGGGTTCAGCTCCTCCTGATGCAGTCTTCACGGTATGGGCCTGAAAAGCAAGCAGAAAAAAAAGCCATCTGTTCAACCTGGTGATGAGAAGGCCGTCAGCAACATAAAACAGAATTGGATTCAGTCTGCTTCTCTTTCCATTGAAAACTTCCAGAGCAGGGGCAAGATTCCTGCAAGTCAGTGAGGGGGTGGAGACAGCGGGGCAGATGACAGGCAGAGGGAAAAGCATCCCAGGTAGCAGCTGCAGCTGGTTTTTTTTCCTGGCAAACCCACACTGTAGACAGGCAATCTTCCTTGGAAACAGAATGAAAGACAACTCAGGACTCAAAAGAAGGGAACTTTGAGCCACTGCAAATGGAGAAACCAAGGAGCCTCAGTAATTAGTCAAAACCTCAGATCTGGGTAGACAGGCATACTGTCCGTGGAGCCTTGAAGAAAAACTCAGACAAAACCCATGAGAACAAAGATCCTGAGATGACCCAAAATTGAATAGCTGGGGACAGTCCCAAGCTATAGAATGGGAAGGCATTGTTCGAACGCAAAATGTTCTCCACCGCTCCTGTTGAAAGTTCTCGGTCTCCAGCTGGTGTCACTATTTTGGGAGGTGTTGGAGACTCTCAGGAGTGGGGCCTAGGCCTCCCCCAGGGAAGGGGGCATACCTTTGAAGGGTGTATCTTGCACATCCCTCTCTCCTCCTCCTCTTCCTTCTTCCTCACTGCCGTAAAGCAAGCAGCTTCTCTCAGGCATGCTGTTTCTCTGTCGTAGGTCTAAAAGCAATGGAGCTGAAATCCTTTAATCTGTGCCAAAGTAAAGAGTACTCATGGTCACTCTTGAGGAAAAGGTGGAGAATTCAGTTGAAAAGCAGGAGAAGAGGGTTTTGGAGGTCAAGGCACCAGATTCAAAACAGTGACTATGAAATGTCTAGAGCTTTTTTTGTTTACGTAACTGTGGCTGGGTAACCGTTTAAAGGAACTACACAGCAGTTTTGGCACACAGCCAACAGAATAGGAGACTGCAGAGCAATCAGGACAGGATTATACTCTTCTTAGTCATCAGATATCATCAGATATTAGAACTGGATGTAAGGTCAGTCTGTCTCCCCTGTGCTCGAAAGCCATTAAAGATGCAGCAGAAAGGAGTCAGAGGCATCTGGATACATTACCAACCATTATAGGAATACTTCCTGTTTCACAGAACGAGATGAGACAGTTGGGGAGGGGTGTTTGTATCAGGACTAATGCGGAGAGCTGCTCCCGGGTCCTCCCTTCTACTGCTTCCCCTCCTTCCAGGGATGCTCGCTTAAGATGGCTCTCCTCACGACATTTTAGGCATTGATGTGGGCAATGATACTTAACACAGGGAAAACAGAAGGTCCTCATTGCATAATTTCTTAGGAGCAAGGAATTCCTTCCCAGGAGCACCTCCTTCAACTTTCCCTCACATCTTGTCAGGATTTCATCACAGACTCCCAAGGCCAAACCAATGAAAGTGACATCAAGAGATGAAGGGAATTGTAAATCTTGGGCCTTCCCCCAGGACACAGTCACCAGACACAGGTGAAGAGACTGGACAGGCATCACAAGGAAAGAACATAGATCCAAACAGCACATGGGGTTGCTTTGGTTAATGGCCACAGGGCAAGGAAGTTGAGACACCCTCTTCATTGGGTCTTTGCTTTCTTCTTCAGGGATAGTAATAACAGCCAAATAACCATGGCCGACAGAGTTGACACACCCAAGGCTTCTTAAAGAGAGAGTTCTCAATTCTCACCACTCTGACTCAGCTTGGTGCCTTTTCTGGCACACCGAATTGCCCTTTTCTGGTAGCTGAGGTTCAGTGCAGTTGCCAGAAATTAGACACAATCACTTTGGTGACGAGTCAGAGCCTTTTTGGTGGAAACAGGAGGAATTTCAGAATCAGATCTGGTTTGATTGTTGAGTCAAATCCTTAGTTTTGAGATAAGGGGAAATTTTTCTAGGCCCACCTCCACCACACTCCGTTGGGCATGCGAGTCCCATCAAGGGAGGTAACATTCTGAGGGCCACCATGACAAGGAGTGAGGCATTCTGTAAGTCCATGAAAACATGATGGTGCTCCAGAGGTTATGAGAAAGAGAAATGAGTTGCAGAAACCCTATTTTCCCTTGCTACTATCATCTCAATTTGACACAACCCAAAGGAAGCCAAAGAAAAGCTGAAGAGGGGGAGAGAGAGAGAGGCCTGAGAGGAGAATGATCAAACTTGCTGCTGTGTGTCTGGGATGGACCAAATACACATGGATATTATTTGCATTACTTTATTGTCAGAATCCTAAAGTCAGGTTCTGGGAAAAAAATGTCACAGAGACAAGAGGCAAGCAACACACTCTAGACCTCATGTTGGGGCCCATGGCTTCTAGTCTTCCTGTCCCTCTGCCTTTCATCCTGACAGCGTAAATGCATTATGACTCCCCTCTTAGGGTTCCTGAGTCCAGTGTGTTTTTCTACTCTAACTAAACTGACCTGCCGTGTCCCAGATACTCAGCAAAGAAATCTAACAGGAGCTGTGACAATGACATAAAAAGACGTGTTTCATCATGACAACATCGACAAAGATCTTGAGTCAATTTTCTATGATGGTGAAGCCGGCTAAGTAGTTAATACACCAACCATCTCTCTCCTGGACTTACTATTAACTACCATGTGATTGATGACAGGCTACAAGTCTATTCCAAACTCAAGAGCCAACTTCTGTGGTCTGTGGAAGCTTCCCGAGCCTCAACGATGAGTCAGCAACACAAAGAATCACAAATAGATCTGAGAATCAGGGACCCTTGGTGTGTGTGCCCACTCTCTCCGTCTCCATCTCCTTTCACTGTTTCAGGTATTCTTCTTCTTTACTTTCTCCATGCTGGAGAACCGTGAGCTCTACGGTAACCACCTATGGACCCAGATCCACTGAACCTGCAATCACAAAAGGGTAGGGCCCTTTCCTCCTCTCAGAAGGAAAGCAGCTTAATTTGTGCAGCAGGCCAGTGGCCTGTGTTCCCCATTTATCTTGACAGAAGAACTCTACATATGGCCCTTCCTGTGTTTAAGATGCCAAGTGTTGGTTTCTGCTTGTTTACTTCGCCAAACTACCCTCTTCTAGTGGCTCAACTCATCATGGACGTCAGTCAATCTGTCAGCCAGGAACTACTCCATAAAATCCTCCCTGACCTGGATGTGGTGGCTCACACCTTTAATCCCAGCTCTAGGGAGGCAAAACTGGGAGAATCTCTCTGAGTTTGAGGCTAACCTAGTCTACATAGTGAGTTCCGGGACAGCCAGCACTTCATGGAGGGAGACCCTGTCTCAGAAACAAACAAACAAACAAACAAACAAACCTAACAAAAACAAAACAAACAAACAAAACTAAAATCCTCCCAATTATGTCTCCCAGTCAGTTGTTGAATGAACAAGAGAAATAGTGTTTTGGATTTCTGGTTTGATAAGATTTCTCATCCCCAGACCCCTTTACCCTTTAAACATACCAAGTACTCTCTCTCTCTCTTCAAGTTCTACTAACTTGGTTAGAGAGTGGTACACACCTTTAATCCTAGCACTTGGGATCTCTGTGAGTGTGATACCAGACTGGTTTACAGAGCAAGTTCCAGGACAACCAGGGCTACACAGAGAAACCCTGTCTCAGAAACAAAAACAACAACAGAAAAGAAGGAAGGAAGGAAGGAAGGAAGGAAGGAAGGAAGGAAGGAAGGACAGAGAAGAATATTGGAGGAAGGAGACTGTTCTCTCAATAACAAGAAATGTATCAGCAAATACAAATCAGTTTGGAAACTTCTAGATAAAGGCAAAGGGGAAGATTGAGTACACATTGTTTCTTTTAGAAGTAAGGCTTGCTTTTATTTACTGCATATGGAGAAGAACTTCGTGTGTCAGAGACTGGAGTTATTTACTTCAATTATCTTGGCTTTCAATCCTGCCTCCTCCTCTTCCCTCGAAAGAGAGAACATTTTTATTAAAAAGGAAACCCACGTATCTTTCTGTGGATCAGCTACCTGTGATGTCATGGAAGCGATTATCAACAGCCTCCTCCAGAGGAGTGGGGGTGAGATCTTGGCTCAGATAACATTACTGAGTTCTAGTGTCACCTCCAGAGGGACAAGCCTGAGCATACACTTATATAAGTGCTTCTCAGGCCAAGTCATGTGTTCAAAACACCTGAGGAGGGGTGCATGCCTTGGGCTCTGGCCTGGAGACTCCAATTCAATGTGGTACAAGGTGGACCCAGGCGTTAATGGGTTTTTAAAGTTCTCTAGCAATACCTTCATGCATTGAGGTTAAAAGCCACTGGCTGGAGTATTGAGAAGTTTGCCTGTGCCTGACTTTATGGTCCTGTAGGCTAGAAAATTTCCTTCTGAAATTCCAAAGGCAATTCTTCAAATTGATTGGCTGTCTGCAGCCAGTGATACCCAGCTCTGAAGGTGAAAGAAAATCTTACACACACACACACACACACACACACACACACACACACACGCATTCTTGAACACTGTGAATGATGTAGCTTTACACACAAACTTCTGCTTCTCACCCACTACAAAGTACGAAGCATTGTGGCAGCTGGTTTGTCAAGCTGGAGATAAGGTGTGTGTTAGTCCTTGCAACAAATACTCAAAGAAAACTACTTAAAAGAAAATGAAAGAAGAAAGGGTATTTTGCCTTAGGTTTTAAAGTCAGTCATGCATGCCTGGCTCTGTTACTTTGGGCTTGAGGGAAGGCTGACAACCATGGTGCAGAGAGAGAGTGGAGGAAGATGCTATTTGTCTCGCGGTAACCAAGAAGCAGAAAAGCACCGGTGGAGACTGTGGAGGGGGACAGGGGATGGCCTCCTCTGGCCTCTGCTTGTTCCTGCACAGGTATACACACAGATGTACACACACACACACACACACACACACACACTCATTAATAATTGATAAGCTGCTCTTGCAGTTCTGTGAAAGACACAATTGAAAGTATGAAAAGACAAACCATAGATTTGAGGAAAACGTTTCCATGATACATATCCAATAAAACATTTATAATCTAAACTATGTAAAGAAATTTAATGTGTGTGTGTGTGTGTGTGTGTGTGTGTGTAATCTAAGCAAAAAATTGGACTAACGGTTAAAACAGGTACTTTCCCAGATGCCCAATAAGCGCATACCATAAAAGGATTGCAAATTAAAACAGTAATGCCTGTATGAATAACTAAAATTAATATAACATTCACATTATCATCAAGGCCTGCTGAGGGTGTAGGACATTAGGAACGGCATTCATTATCCAGAAGACGCCAAATGGTTCAGTTGATTTGGAAGACAATTTGGCAGTTTTCTAAAAAGCTCAACATTGACTTTCCATATGATCCAGAAAGCAAAAACCTACATATTTTCCAAAGAGAAGTGAAAAATGCATGCTTATGCAATAGCATACAACTGTCTATAATAACTTTTTAGTTCTCCCAAACTAGAAACTACCTACATATCTTTCGGTAGACTTTCCACACTGAAATCTGTGTGTAGCCTGTCTGGTGGAATTACTCAATGTGAGAAAGAAAGGCGCTATCAGTCACAAAAAAAGAAAGAATTTAAATTTTGTTCAATTTGTATTTTGTTCAATGAAAGAATCCAATCTAAGAAGGCTTCATAATTTACGACCCTAGCTATATAACTTCCTAGAAAAGGGCAGAATTATAGACAATGTCTTACTTTTCTACTGCAGTGATAAAGAACCGTGTCCAAGGCAACTTATGGAAGAAAGTATTTAACTTGGGGCTCATGGTTGCAGAGGATGGTAGCGTTCACAACCATCGTGACTGGAAATATGGTATCATGGTAGCAGGCTGACAGACATAGTGCTGGAGTGGAAGCTAAGAACTTTCCTGTTGAGGTAACAACCATGAGGCAGAGAAAGAGAGATACGGGCAATGGTGTGGGCCTCCCCTTAGTGGCATACCCTTCCAAAAAGGCCATCTCTCCTAGTCCTCCCCAAACAGTTCCACCAACTTCAGACCAAGCATTCAAATATATTGACCTATGGGGCGGCTGTTCTCATTCAAACCATCACAGACAGAAGGCAAGAATTCTGTCACAGGAAGATCAAGAATTCAAGGGATCGTTGGTTGCCAGGGATCCTGGGGGAAAGATGAATAGTCAGAGCACAGAGGATCTCAGGGCACAAGACTATTCTGGGTAGCACCCTAATGGTAGATACAAGAGACCAGATATTCGTCAAACCTCACTGTGTATATAACCCAAAGAGCAGACTCTGAGGTTCAGTGCACACTCTCATCTATAAAAATAGATTTCCCCAAATATTGATAACCAATATGTTTTTCTTGATATCTTATAAGTTGACACTGAGCCAGCAAACATATGGAACAGGTAGCATCCATAAAGATCTTGGGTTTTCACTTCTTAGATTTGAAAATGGTTACCAAATATCAAAGCTGTACTGAGGTGTGGACAGGGTCAGCTAGGTATTCTTAACAACAAGTGATCATTCCTGAGTACCAGATGGCTCCTAAAATTCATGACTTATGAACCTCCTAGGCTGCTAGCACAGGCTCAAGTCCTGGATGCTAATAGCCTAGTTGCTGTTCCCGATTAAAGACGTGTGAGAGCCGGGGATATGGTTCTGTTGGTAGAGTGTTTGCTTAGTATATTTGACCCCAATCCTCCAGCACAGCCTAAAACCGGAGGCGGGTTGCACATGGCCTTAATTCCAGCAGGCTGGAGGCAGAAGTAGGAAGATCAAGAATTCAAGGTCATCTTTGGATACATAGAGAATTTGAGGCTAGCCTGGGCTACATGAGATCTTGGGTCTGATATCTAGATTGGTAAGTAGGTAAGTTGATAGAAAGAAAGATGGATGAGTAAGTGGGTGGATGGATGGATGGATAGATAGGTGGGTAGGTAGAGAAGAGAGAGAGAGAGAGAGAGAGAGAGAGAGAGAGAGAGAGAGAGAGAGAGAGAGAGAGAGAAAGGTGTTTAGAGGTGAGTGGTGACAAAGGGAGTTAGAGGAAGAACTACTGGGGACCAGGATTTAGTTCAGTGAAGCTTGCTTGCTTAGCCAGGCTCTCCTGATATGGTGGATGGAAATTAAAGCCAGGCAAGCTGGAGGGGTCTGAGACACGTTTACATCGAGCAGTCAGACTTTTATAGCCTTATCAGAAACCCAATACAATGGCAGTTTTTGGAAGAACACGAAGGGTGTTGCCAGGGTACAATGACATTGGCAATCTCTACAAGGTGCACAAGATTAATGTCTAAGACTAATTGTTCTGCCAAGCTTCTGTGCTTCCTTGACTTCTAGGGAACGCAGAGAGACACAGGTGGCCTGAGCAGTCCACTGCCCGAGGGCATGCCTCGGTTTCTCAGGGCCTGAAAGGCACACAGTGCTCCAGTAACCATGGACTCTAACCTGGAGAACCTATGACACACGCCTCCCAAGGCAGCTAGGCCAGGGCGACTCCATGATTCCCTGCAGAAAAGGAAGCTGAGTTATTTGACAAAGGCTATCTTCAAAGAGGTTTTAAAATAGCACGAGAGGTCATTTTTCTTTTTTTAATCTTCTTTTTCTTTTTAAGAAAGAAGCTACTGACTGTAGTAAGGTACAAATTAGTTCACAGTTGATGTAATATACTAAGTGTTTTTCATCTCTCACATGCAATAAATTCCTTGTGTACTGACTGCATTTTTGGGCTCTGCTCCAGGAAGTTGGGAGGTACAGAAAGGTTAATGACATTTACAGTTGAATAAGAGAAGATGAACACACACACACACACTCACACACACTCACACACTCACACACACACTCACACACACTCACACACTCACACACACACACACACTCACACACACACACACACATACGTAAGGAGACTTGCAGGGGACAGTAGCAAAGGAGAATTTTCTGTACAGAAAGAGAGCCTGGTATCTTATGAAGGACAGAGAAGTCTTTGAGGAAGACGAAGGAAAAGCCTTGAAGGATTGATAGGAGTTTTCCAGACAGAGGCTAAAGAAGTGACAAACCAGGACATTTCGAGCAATGGTCTAGCAAGGACAAATGTTAAGTGATACAATTTGACTGGAGTGGGGTGTGCACAGAGGGCCACAGCCAGAGTGACTGACAGGTGAAATTCAGACAGCATGTGGAGAGGTTTGCACAGCAGACTAGAGCGTCTGCCTCAGCTCTCAGTGGACACTTGCCAGGCATCAAGCAGTACTCGGGCCTCTTGCTGTCTGAGGGCCCGACACTGGTGGACACTTCCTTTCTTCCTCCGTCCCTTTGTCTTTGTTCTGTTTTCCATTCCTTTATTAGGAAGATTTCTTTTCATTATTTTTAACTATGTGTGTGTGTGCATGTGAGAGATAGATAGATAGATAGATAGACAGACAGACAGACAGATAGAGATGATGGATGGACGAGAAAGGGAGAAGGTGTGTGTGAGAGAAGTTGCCTTTAGAGGTAGAGGTATCTGATGCTCCTGGAGCTGGGGTTACAGACAATCGTCAACCACCAGACATGGGTGCCAGGAACTGAACCTGGGTCTTCTGGAAAAGCAGCAAGCTCTTTTAACTGCTGAGCCTCCCCATGAGCCCCCTGTCTCCCACCCTTGTCATTTTTCTCCTTTTGAATTTTCCCTTTCAACTCAGTCCCTGATAAGAATCTGTTCCCTTCCACCTTCCTCTCTGAAAGGAGACACGGCTGTGGCCTAATCCAGTTCCATTCTCTTTGGCCCTGCTTTTAAGTATTTTCTGGGATGTTTCCAATATCCTAACCTAAATAAGCCATTAAATAAATAGCTGTTGGATCTCCAACTTCTTAAAAAGCATAGCTTCATCAAGAGGGGAAAGATCGTGTGCTGCCTGTGGTTGACACGGCACAGTGCTGTTAAATACCGAACACTTCAATACTCGTGAGGATGAGGGTTAAGGCAAAACCATGCTTGAAACTAGGTCTTGAAGTGCAGCTTTTGGGAGGCGAATTAAGACAAAGCATTAGAAAAAAAGAAAAAGAAAAAAATAGATTCAGCAATTAGAACAGAAATGGGAAGGTCAGAGTAGTTTTTACTAGGATGACAAAATAGCACTATAATTTAGGGCTCATATGGTATCAACAGATACCACAATCATATTTCAGAGGGCAGAAAGAAGAGAAAGATGTTGGGGTTTCTCGATAACAGTGTTGGTGATATCCAAACCAAAGGAAACAATTTATGCCATTGTATAACAGCATCTTAGTAAAGACAGTATAAGTTACAGTACAGTGAGGAAATAAGAAAGATCGATTGCCAGCCAATGTACTGTACTTGTACTTTAAACATTTTTATACCATAATTGAAATTGCATAAAATTTACATATCATAAAAAAGACAAAGCATTAGGACCAATTCCCAACAAGGAAACCCATTGCTCGTTTAGATATGTGTATAGGCAGACTACCTTCTGAAATGTTTAGGAGCAGGTCAAGATTTCAGGCTTTGTTTCTCAGACGTTAGAATATTTACATATACATGATAAGGTATCTTAGGGACGGGACCAAGTCTGAACACGAAGTTCAGAGTTTCATGTGCACTTTAGAGCCATAGCCCGAAGGGAACTTTACACAATCTTTTCAATGCACCTGTATTTTGACTGTGACATATCAACATGAGATCAGGTGTGGAATTTTGGTTTGCTTCAAATATTATTGTCATCATCATCGTTGTTGTTATATTGTGTGTGTGAGGGACAGAGACAGACAGAGAGAGAAATACTGAGAATGGGTATAGATGTGACATTGAAGAGGCCTGGGACACAGTGATCGAACTGTTGTAGGATGTACATGCCCTGGGTTGAAACTCCAGACACTGCAAACAAAGCAATTATGATGAAGTTTATAAAAGCCAAGGTTATAAATACGGTTTGAAAGTGAGTTTCAAACACAATCTGAATTAATTGCTTGTTAATTAATTAAACAATCCTCTTTGTTTGTTGTTTTTGTTTGTTTGCAAGGAGTGATTAGACACAGTCTGTGTAGCCCTGGCTGTCCTGGAACTTAGTCTGCAGAACAGGCTGGCCCCAAACTAAGAGATCTGCCTGCCTCTGCCTCTCAAGTGCTGGGATTGAAGGTGTGCCACCATGCCTGGTTTACAGAAAGACTTTGTAATCTAGACTCCCTACAACAGGACATCTACTTCACCTCACCCACAATTCAAACCAACCAAAGAAACAGGAAGATGCTACCTGATGTCAAAACACACCAGCAAGTACCAACCAGGAACCAGCCATTGTCATTAATACGGCTTCCAAAGTTTTCATGGGCCACAGAGCTGGGAGATAGCTCAGTGATAATCTCTTGTCTAGATTTATAAAAATCTCCAATTCAATCCCCAGCACTGCAATCATCATCATAGTCACATGATTATATTTATTCTTTATAAAGTCCCTTCTGTGTCTTATATCAAAGAACTTTGCTAGTCCAAGATTATTTTAAAATATTATTTTTTTTCATTTCATGTGCATTGATGTTTTGCCTGCATGTATGTCTGTGTGAAGGTGTCAGATCCCCTGGAACTGGAGTCACAGACGGTCATAAGCTACCATGTGAGTGCTGGGAATTGAACCCAGGTCCTCTGGAAGAGCACCCAACGTTCTTAACACTGAGCTATCTCTCCAGCTCCCAATATTATTTTTTAACCCTTCAGTTGCTTAAAAAGATTAGCTTATATGTGTGTGTGAGTGTGTACATTTGTACATGTGTGCATGCATGTGCCATGACATATGCCTGAGGCTCAGAGGACAGCTTGTGGGAGTCCGAGCTCTCCTTCCATGGCGTGGATACTGGAGAAGAAACTCAAGTCTTCAGGCTTGACTTTACTCACAGAGCCATCCTGCTGGTCCTAATCCTCTGATCTTCTGGTTCCTATGATCAACTCAGGGATCCCACTTTTCACTCCTTCATACCTGAAAGGCACCAAAGATGCTATTTCCAGGGTGCTGGCAGTTGTGGCCATGGGGCACTATGAAGCATCCTGGGTAACCTGTTGGGACAGTAAAGACAAATTCTTTAAGAGATCACCCCAGAGTGGAGTCTTGACCCATATATAGGAACTAACCAAACAAATAACTAGAGAATTGAAACATAGTAACATAGTTGCTAGAGCTCAGAGTCGAAGGGATGGAAGTGGGCGGGGAGGAGCACAGAGGAGAACTTTAATGGGGCCAAGGGGCACATGCTCAGGGTTATGCTTTAGAAAGATGTCAGTGGGCGCAAGTGGACACGGATTGGATTTGAGCCACTCAAGGCCAGCAGAGCTCTATGAACCGAAAGCCATTTCCTCGTGAAGATCGCTGGCCTCACACCACTCGACTAATAACTGGTTACTAACTCTGAAACCAAGTAACCTTCTTTTAATTGTTTCTCCACAGTTTAGACTAAAATAGCAGCAAGCGTTCCAGGAAAGGATCAAAGCTGCCAGTGCCTCGTGCTAAGTGGGACTATTTTAATGCCCAGATCCAGAGTTCTTGAGCCTCAATCAGCTCCTCTGAAATCCGAGAGTGCAGCCATCTCCAGGCCTGGCAGTTCAGTGAGAGAATCTCGCGGCTGGAAGGAAGACCAGAGGTCTCTCTCCCACCCAGAATAGGAATCCTTCCCAAACACACCCAACAGGTGGCCCACGGGCTCTGCTCACCACTCTACCTTCAAAGCAAAGTTCGAAGGCCTCTATTCCCTTGGATCAGAAAGTTCTTTCTCATGTTGAGCCAAATTTTTTCCTCCCAGGGATTTCTACCTATTAGTCACCAATGTCTCCTCCTAAGTCCTCTTTCTTCAAGGGAAAACCATTAGCCGCAGAGATCGCAGGCATTAGGAAATGCTACCCTCTAAATACCGTATTTAAGCTATATCCGTGGCTGTAAGCGGCGTGAATAAATTAATGCCTGGGAATACTTAAAAATACTTACACTGATAAAGTTTGTGTTGTGTACGTTTTAGTACAATTATTTTTTTCATTTAAAATATGCAAGAGATAATGACAGTTCAGTCTGTAAAGTGCTTGTTTCTGAAGCATAAGGACCCTAGTGTGAGCCCCCAATATCCACATCAAAGAGATGAGCATGGCAGCATATACTTCTGTGATAGTGTATAACATCCCAGTCTGGAGAGACCTACACACATAGACCCCGGAGCTCACTGGCCAGCCAGCCTACCCTAATTGATAGGCTCCAGGCCGAGTGAGAGACTGCCTCAGAAACCAAGGTGGGCAGCACCTGAGCAATGACACTCAGGTCTACACACACTTACGCATGCATGAACACACACATACACAATATGCAAGGAACAATACATTGACCAATTAAAATACCATGACCCTGTGTTTTGAAATCTCAGTGTTTGTGGCTCTTCAGAATGACGCTGAATCTCTATTTGATACCCTTTGTTACACTGTCTCATGTCACCTCGCAGTGTTTCCAACGTTTTCTGCAACAGTCAGGGACTCCATTTGTCTTCAGCAGTAAAGGCTGTACATCTCAGCTCTCTGTATATTCTGATTCATTGGATCATCCAAATTTAAATTAGGCTTGTTCACTCAGTTACAGTGGGACAAAAAGAAAATGAATTCCTTAATTGCTTTGAAGCATGGTTCTCATGGAGGAGAGATTACAAATACGTTTTCGTCTCAACAAAGACATTAATTTTTGTAGAAATCACTTTATTTTTAAAACAGGAGCCTGCCATTGCATGCATGACATTTTCAAAGAATTGATTAAAAAAAAAAAGCATTAAAATGGAAGGTTTTAAGAGAGAACGCTGACATCCCAAAGGACTCTATGGTAACTGGTCAGTTTTTCTACTTTGAGTTTCTACTTCACCCCGGTTAGAATGGCGACTGTCAAGAAAACAGGCAGAGAACTCTGGCAAAGATAAACAGAAACCTTGACAAATCAGGAGAAGAAATGAATGCGCAGGCTGTGATGCCAGGCAAAGAATTATCACGTGTGTCGTCTCCCATGCAGAATCTAAGTTTTAAGGGTGCGTGTGTGTGTGTGTGTGTGTGTGTGTGTGGCAGAAGCAGAAAGGGAAGAGAGAGCAAGGTCTCAGGGGATGGGGAACAGAGAGCAGTGGAATCTACAAGATGTAAAGGAAGAGGGTGGACTGTTTAAGAGGAGGGAGGGAACCAGCAAGAGGTGGGGTGGTGGGAGTGGGAGACACCCCATTGGGAGAGAGGATATATACAAAGCACAGTGACATATATGTAATGACATATTTCCCGTGATCTAGTTAACCTGGAAGCACCAAGGCTCCGCCTCCTAAGGAGTGTACCAACTCAGTGCCATCCCACTAGGGACCAATCTGCCAGCATATGAGATGGGGTGAGGGACCATAGCTAAGTCACAGCTCATCACAGTCATTGTCATTACATGTTGTCACTGCTCATCAGGGCTCCCTGTGTTCTGTAACAGCCCCTTCAGCCCTGCTCTTTCTCATTAGTTTTTGTTACTTAAAAAGTCCCAAGCAGGAAGGTTAGGGCATATATAACTCTGTGACAACG
Source organism: Grammomys surdaster (assembly GCF_004785775.1). Lineage (NCBI taxonomy): Eukaryota > Metazoa > Chordata > Mammalia > Rodentia > Muridae > Grammomys > Grammomys surdaster. The sequence goes on along the minus strand of NW_021605140.1, from coordinate 2,058,103 downwards.
TGGATCCACAGATACAAACACCCTGGCTTTAAACCCTAGCCACACACGAACACACACACCTCTGAAAATAACCCAGGTGAAAATCTGGACATCTTGTGCTGGCCATGTCTTGCTTGGGCTTCTAAGAACCAGTTGGGGGCTAATAGCTACTACCTTTGTTGTCTTTGTTACAACAAACCCTTTTCTGTGAGCTGTCTGTACCATTCGCTGACTTCTTTCCCTCCCACAGTGGCTGTGTATTACAACAAACGGAAGCCCAGTGCCTGGTTGGGCCGCAGGGAACACATCCAGTAAGATCACATAGGCATGCACTGGGACCTGTAGGAAGCTCACTACAGTTCCACACAATGGATGAGAAGACCTGATGTGAGTGTGTGTGTGTGTGTGTGTGTGTCTGAGTGTGTGAGTTTGTGTGTGTGTGAGTGTGTGTGAGTGTGTGTGTGTGTGAGTATGTGTGAGAGTTTGTGTGTGTGTGAGTGTGTGTCTGAGTGTGTGTGTGTGTGAGTGTGTGTCTGAGTGTGTGTCTGAGTGTGTGTGAGAGTTTGTGTGTGTGTGTGTGAGTGTGTGTGTGTGTGAGAGTGAGTGTGTGTGTGAGTGTGTATGTGTGAGTGTGTGTGTGTGTAGCTGGAAGACTTTGTTAGCTCCTACTTATGAAGGGGGAGGTAGGTGACATTGCTCTGCTTTACTCCTGTCCTCAGCTTGCTGCTGAGAACTGGGAAAGGGAGCTCCTTTGGGATCCTGGAAGGTCACAGTAGTGGATGACATCACACCGTGGGCCCAGAACGTAGTGTGAGAAACAGAGCTCTCTAATCCTGAGGTTTGCCGGGTTAGGGCTCTGGGCAGAATCTTTACGCATGATGGAGAAGCTCCACATAGGATAACACCTGAGTGGGGGGCAAAGGGGAGGTGGGAAGGAAAGCATGTCTGCCGTCAGACAAGCCTACACAGACTCTCCATGCTAGTAATTAAGTATACAGCCCTGGGCAAGCTATGCAGCCTTTCCCAGCCTTCGTTTCTTCACGCCTAGGATGGGCATAATACTCTAACACTGCACAGGGTAACCAGGAGAACTGCATAAAGAGACAACGAGAACATCAGTGAGAAATGACAAAGAGAACTCAAGCCATTTTTCCCTCTCTCTTCATGTTGATGTAGGTTTTCTGTTAGGGAAACTGGCATTCTGCTATGCTGCCAGCAACAGTGTGCAGATTTTTAAAAGGTTAATCTGATAGTTTCTCTTAACTATTTTTAGTTCCACGGTTTTCAAATCTTCAGTCCATTTCTAGGTGTGTGTGTGTGTGTGTGTGTGTGTGTGTTAGAGCCATTCATAAGCAGGGGAATCACTTCTGTAAACCAGAATGAAACCAACCTGGGCAACATAATGATAACCTATCTAAAACACACACACACACACACACACACACACACATACACACACACACCCTCCACCACCATCAGCAACAACAACAAAACCCAACAGAATGTTCTCGTTAGGACTTCTGTTGCTGTGATGGACACCATGACCAAAAGCAACTTGGGGCAGGAAAGGGTTTCTTATCTGCCAGAGGTCCTGAGTTCAATTCCCAGCAACCACACATAGTGGCTCGCAACCATCAGTAATGTGATTCGATGCACTCTTCCAGTGTGTGTCTGAAGACAGCTGCAGTGGGTACTCATATAAATAAAATAAATAAATAAATCTTTAAAAAAGCTGGGCAGTGGTGGCGCACACCTTTAATCTCAGCACTTGGGAGGCAAAGGCAGGCAGATTTCTGAGTTTGAGGCCAGTCTGGTCTACAGTGTGAGTTCCAGGACAGCCAGGGTTACACAGAGAAACCCTGTCTCAAAAAAGAAGAAGAAGAAGAAGAAGAAGAAGAAGAAGAAGAAGAAGAAGAA
>NW_021605140.1:2052438-2056107 GCF_004785775.1 Grammomys surdaster | reverse complement strand
GAGGAAGAGGAAGAGGAAGAAGAAGAAGAAGAAGAAGAAGAAGAAGAAGAAGAAGAAGAAGAAGAAGAAGAAGAGAGAAGAGAAGAGAAGAAAAGAAAAAAGAAAAAAGAAAAAGGAAACAGCCCAGGAACCTGGAGGCAGGAGCTGATGCAGAGGCTATAGAGGGGTGCTGCTTCCTGGCTTTTTTCTCATGGCTCTCTCAGCATGCTTTCTTATAGAACCACCAGCCCAGGGATGGCCCCACCCACAGTGGACTGGACTGTTCGATATTAATTGTTAAATAGTGAAATAGTCTACAGGCTTACCTATGGCCTGACCTTAATGGAGGCATTTTCTCAACAGAGGTCTGATGACGATAGCTTGTCAAGCTGACATGAAACTAACCATCAGCGCCCCCCAAGCATCAAGACTACGGACAACATTTCCTGACACTCTGGACCATCAGCTGGGACTGAAAGCCTGGCTCTACTTAAAAAGTCATCAACAGTTTTCTAACGGCTCCAGGAAGGGTAGTTGCCATCTTGACATCATAGAAATAGATGTGATGTAAGCCTTAGAACTGCAGATTATAGAATAAAAAAATATTAGAAAAAGTGTGGCTTATTATGTCTTGTTATGGATGAAAACCAATTTAGGCCTGCGGAGGTAGCCCTGGTCTCCAAGTTAGAAGATGACAGAACCCCACTGCACATCAGTTAGATTTATGAGTTTGAATTTACCGAACTTCGCCGTGTCCTTCCCAGTGTGGCAGTAAGAGTTGTCTGTCATCATTTAGTCTTTTTATGTTTTAAAACTACTTTTCCTTCCTGAGAGTTAAGAATATTCACCTGCCACAGATATGGGGAAGGACCCTCTTACCCTTAAAGGGAATAGCCCAGTCCCAGTTTCCTTATGGGGCTGAGGATTGATATGCCTGTTTGATACCACAGAAGGCACAGCTAATTGGCTACCAAAAATATTAATGAAATAAATAGATACCCCCACAAAGCCAGGCCCAACCATAAATAAGATGAATAACAATTTATATCCAGGGAAAAGAAATCTCCCTGGGAATTCCCTTCTTTTCCTTTCCAGGTAAAAATTAATCACCCGTGATGTCTGCTGTTAGAAGTTCTAATCCAGATGCTGGCCTCCGAACTTATACTACTCACACCTTCGAAGGGCCATTGACAAGAACATCAAACAGCTAGAGATTGACATCACTAATCTGAAAAAATCCCACGTTTCGCTGTCTGAAGAGACCTCCAAAAATCGCAAACATCCTTATTGGACTTGATTTACTCTATTATAATAGAAAAGGCTGTGTACAGCTCTTGACTGTGTACAGCCCTTAAAGAAGAATGTTGCCTTTACATAGACAAGACAGGGATGGTTAAAGAGAGCATGAAAAAGGTCAGAGAAGGTCCTAAGAAAAGTCAGAGAGAGAAAGAGAAAGATGAGTGCTGGTACAAGAATTGGTTTTCAACCTCTCCAGGGTTGTCAACCCTACCTCTTCTCATCTTGGGACCATTATTTGGGTTCTTTTTGCTTATTTCTTCTGGTCCCTGGGCCTCAAATAGGCTGACTAACTCTGTGAAACAACAGATAAATAATTTGGTAGCAAAACCTATTCAGATACATTATCATAAGTTAGCTATGGAGGACCACGAGACTCAAGATGAGGTTGTTACTTTAGCCAGGGTGTTCCCAAAACCCATCTCCACCCAACCTAAAAGAGTGGACTTCTGCTCCTAGACCAGGCAGAGAGGGGCCACTCAGAACCCCCTCTGACAGGTGATCTGAATTCTTGCTTAGACTGCAAGGCTAAGCACTGCAAGGGAATATAAATAGAAGATAAAAATATCTCTCTGGGTTCCCTGAGGGACAAGCCTGACTGCATAGGGGTTAATGTCAAAACTATCCCCTCTCCAGGAAAAAGACATCAGGACGGGTATGGCCCTCATGCTGCACTGGACAACAACAGGGGGACAGGAGCCATTACAAGGTCCCCTTCAATTACTGGAGGTCAGGCCTCTATCCCCACCTTCGCAAGATTAGATTCGCCACAGCCCTTCTATACTCAGAGAAGGGAGGAGATGTCAGGGGCAGCCCTGCTTATACACTGAAGGCCTAAAATCAGCCATAGGCCTATAATCAGCAATAGGCCTGTCATACATGTATACTAACACCAAGTCTTGGGTCTCTGTGGATAAACACTGAAACAGATGGCTATAAGCTATTGTAAACAGGCAGTTTTTGTGACAATTTACCAGCCTGAGTAGTCATAGACCATGTAAATAGGTAGCCTTGGCAGATATTACCAACTTAGATAAGGACAATTGAATCATAGGCAGAGTCATAGTGACCTGTCCCCTGAACCCTCACCCAGCCAATACCCTGTTCTGAAAAATATCTGTATTCCCCCTGAACACTCACGCCCCAGTGTCATCCCCTTCCCCACGTCCTGCCTTTTTGTGTTTATAACCCCTGTGTGAATGAATATAAATTACAATTTGAAAAAAAATAAATTATATTAAAGGAAAAAAGAAAAGAAAAAAAAAAGAATATTCACCTGCTGCAAGCTGTGGGGTAGCTCATCAGTAGGTTAGAGTGTTTGTGTTCGTCTACTGTGCCTGAAGGCAGGAGTTCGATCCCCAGAGCTGCATAAACTGTTTCCCTTATTGGGAAAGAGAGGAGGAGCTGGCACGCAACTTCTTTACCCTTGCTCCCATCCCCTCCTAACAGGAAGACTCTCTGGAGTGTCAGCCCCATGCTGCCCTATGGTAGCAAAGCTACATCCAGGCAGGAAGTACAGGAGTCTGTGAGATTGGACATGGTGACAGTCCAGGCCCTACCCCAGCCTTGGACTTGATACTCTGTGACTTTGGTATGTCACTGCAGTCCTGTTTTCTTTTTCTGTCACCCCTGCTCCCCCCCCCCCAGGCAGAGGTGATGCTGAGGGGTTGGGGGTGTCTGCCACATCAATGTGCCTGTTGCCATAGTCACTTCTCTCCAGGTTTAGCCACACAGTGTATCCATTTTCCTGTCACCTGCTACTCCTTGCTCCAGACTCACCTTTAATTTTGCTTTTAATTTTTACTCCCTTAGACACTTCCCACTTAAAAATCTAAGCCGTCTCCTTACTGTGGCAATGGCTCACACATGTCCAGCCTGAAACACAACTGTCGTGGTTCATCCATCTTCCCTTCACAGCCTTTCACCTTGCTCACCCACCTTTCCTCTCTTGACCTCTGACCTCTCCTGACAGTAACCTCATTCTTCCCTGCCAGTTCCAACCTCAGCTCCGTCCCAGGTTCCTCCTGCTCCCCTACCTGCCTTACCCTTGGGTGTGGAAGTCCTTACCACTCTAGCTTTTACTTTTGTTTATTTATTTGTCTCCCTATGTAGCCCTTGTTGGCATTCCATCTAAGCTCTGCCCACAGTTACCTGGCAACAGCTAGGTATGCCTGACTCACTATAAAAGGGGCTGCTTGCCCCCTCCTCTCTCTCTCTCTCTCTCTCTCTCTCTCTCACTCACTTTTGCTCTCTCGCTCTCTTGCTCCTGCTCTGCCCTCTTGCACCTTACCACCTCTCTCTCCATTCCCCTCCCCCCTCTCTCCACATGCTTATGGCTGGCCTTTACCTCTCTCTCTCTCTCTCTCTCTCTCTCTCTCTCTCTCTCTCTCTCTC
>NW_021605140.1:2035218-2047438 GCF_004785775.1 Grammomys surdaster | reverse complement strand
AGAGAGAGAGAGAGAGAGAGAGAGAGAGAGAGAGAGAGAGAGAGGCAGAGAGGCAGAGAGAGAGAGAGAGAGAGAGAGAGAGAGAGACAGACAGACAGAGAGACAGAGAAAGAGACAGGGACAAGGACAGAGAGAGAGAGAGAGAGAGAGGCAGAGATACAGAGAGACAGACAGAGATACAGAGAAAGAGAGACAGAGAGAGAGGCAGAAAGAGAGAGAGAGAGAAAGTAGAGGAGTAGAGGCCAGCCATGCGCACATGGAGAGAGGGGGGAAGGAACCAGAGGACAGAGCAAGAGAGCAAAAGAGAGAGGAGGAGGCAAGCAGCCCCTTTTATAGTGAGTCAGGCAGACCTGGCTGTTGATAGGGCAGAGCTTAGACAGAATGCTACCAGCCCTGGCTGTCCTGGAACTTGTTATGTAGACCAGGTTGGCCCTGAACTTGTAGACAACCACCTGGCTCTGCCTCTCTAGTTCTGGGATTAATGATATGTACCACCACACCTGGATAACAGTTTTAAAGGATTCGTTTTACCTTTATTTATGTATATGAGTGTTTTGCTTATTTGTGAATGTATGTGCCTGGTGTCTATGGAGGCCAGACAAGAGCACTGGATCCTGGCCACTGGAGTTACAGATGTTTGTGAGCCACCATGCTAGCAATTAAATCCCTCTACAAGAGCAGCAGTTAACTGCTCTTAACCACTGAACCATTTGGCAGACTGAGCGGCTGGCTGAGCCTAGTTTGGTGGGATTGCTGGAATGGGGCTCCTGTCCAGATCAGCCCTGCATCCACCAACACTGCCAATGTAGTCGGCAAGGCTGTCCCTTCGCTGAGTAGGAAGCTCTGCTGTGGCCTTCTTCTTGGCAAAAGCCCGACTTTGCTTCTGGAAAAGGATGCTAAAACCAGATACAATCGCCCAGGACAATGCATACAGTGGTTGGTCAGTTGTTTAGTGCCCGCGGTGCTGGTCTCTCCTCTTCTAACAGGCAAGCTCCTTGAAAGCAGGGGACGTCATCTACTCTGGACACTGTCCCAAACAGCACTTGGATGTACAGTGCCTCCTTTAGAAGAACTTGTTTAGCTTCTGAACCGGAAACTTGTGGGAGAATCTTGAAATAGCCCCGGCTCACGCTGTTTATTTTTAGCAGCGTGGCTCCTGGGCGATGCTTTGACTTGGATTCTCTGGTGACATCTTTTTTAGCATTGGTCATTCCAGCCTGGGCTCCAGCACTCCAAATGTAAAGCTGACGGCAGTTTTGGAGCAGAGGGAAGTTAGGAGTGCTTTTAAAACTTAGCGAGCTCATCAAAACCTACCAGTGCTGAGAAGATACAAAGGCACGTTAATACCAAAGGTCAAAGACGAGGTTTCTCTTATCTTCTTCCTGAGGAAGAAATTACTTTTAATCTAAAGAACATGCCCCAGTAATTTTCAAATGTAAACAGAGGGGATTTGAAAGCGGGTGGATTGACGGTGCCCGTGTTTGCTCAGCACAAACCAATAAAAAGGAGCGTTCCCTTTGTTCTTTTTCATACTTAAGTAAAGGATAGTATCACTGTGGGGAGGGGGGGAAGTCAGGGGCGGAACAGGAGCCTTCAGGGGTTCCAGGGGTGTCTATCTGAGTCCGGTCTGAGACTAGGGCAAGGGTTAAAGAGGCAATTCACACCTGTGAAACAGCGAAGAGGAGTAAGTAGAGACCGGAAGGAGAGCGAATAGAGGCCGATTCTTAACAGTGCTTCCTTTCCCAAGGCGGGGATGAACTAAGTCCACCTCCAAGACTGCCGCCCCGGACTTTTGGAGGAGTTCGTTAACTTCCTCGAGGCTCTGCTTTCTTGATAAACAAAACTTGTGACCCAACAATAACCCGATGGCCAAGTGCACAGCCCAGGGATCAGATTGCCAGGTTCCTGGTCTGATTATGCGCTTACAGTTTGTTGATCTGGGACAAATTGACATGATCCCTGGGACCCCCGAAGATTTTTGCTTTGGTTCTTTTGTTGTTTGAAGAGAGTCTCGTGTAACTCGGGCTGGATTCAAACTTGCTGTGTCATTGAGGCTGACCTCGAACTCCTGGATCCTTGTCTCCACCTCCCAAGTGTTGATATTATAGGCATGCACCACCACACCTGAGTAACTCATATGTAGTCATGAGACTGAAATGAAGACCTTGGATGTCTGCACACATGGAAGACGTTATTATCCTCTTTGGGAATCAAGATGCTTCATGCTTCAGGTCACAGAAGACAGATTCAGGAACGGCTTAAACAAATTGATCTGAACTTTTGCAATCACATATTCTTACTGAAAAATGTATTTTCTGAGCATACTGTCTACAATATGCATTTATTTTAAATTGATAAAAGTCTGGCACAGTTGTGTAACCCAGTAGTTGGGGAGCAACACAAGAGGATCCTGGGGGACTATAGTAGTCTAGCTGAAAGGGCTGGTTCTAGGTTCACGGAGAGATCCTGTCTCAAGAAATGAGGTGGAGAGAAAGAAACTCGGTGTTGACCTCTGGCTTACACACACAAGCACACACATGCACAAAATAAAAATAAATTAAGATCATGTCATTGGATTAATTAACGTTACACATCTTTTGTAAGCCAAGAAATCATAGGCAAGTTTAAAATAAAAGCAAAGACTCCCCTCCCCATGGGGTACAAAAGTCTGGAGGTTGGAAATGGGATCTGTGAGTCAACATTCTACCGGGAAATGTGGGCCTGGGTTCTTAGCAAGCTGAGCAGTTAGAACCTGAGGCAGATGAGGGAGATTAAAATGTTTGTTACCTCGTCAGTTGGAATGCACAGATCAAGAAGCAAAGCGCTCTGGTATTTCTCAAACCAAACCATGCAAGGTCTTGTTAGATGCTCCAACATTTCCCCTCTGGTGAGTCTGGTTCCCAGGATGATGTCTGTGTGGGAAGCTTCCTCCTTTAAGGAAACTGCTGAGGCTCAAGAAAGGATTGAGCTGGCTGCAGCCTTTTTGGCTTTGATTTTGTCAGTCTCAAACTAGAGATATTCTGAGGGTGAGACAAAAAAAGAAGTTACAAATAGAAGTTTTTCTTCCTTCTTCCTATAACCAAATATATAAAACATTTTGCTATCTATCTATCTATCTATCTATCTATCATCTACCTATCTATCATCTATCAATCTGCCTATCTCTACTTCTTTTTCAGTTTTGCTGTTGTTGTTATTGTTGTTTTTATCTTTTGAGACAGGTCTCGATATACAGCCTCAGTTATCTTGGAAATTTTATAGAGTAAGTTAGCCTCAGATCTGTGGCCATTCTCTTGCTCATGCCTGCTGAGATCTCCGACCTCTGTCTGTCATGTGCTGCCACACCTAGCTCGGCACATCAGCTTTTGTGCAGTATGGGTTGGATACAACATACCTAAAGTAATGGTTCTCCTTAGCTTGCTTTTATTCTCACCAGGGAGATTTGGAATGCCTTAAGACTTTTAGGTTGTCTTAGTGTGGTGATGAAGGGGTGCTGCTGGCATTCGGAGATCAGAGATTCTGCTCAACACCCTAAAATGCAGAGGACTCCATCCCCAACTCAGCCTCAAATATTAATCGTGTTGGAACGGGGAGACTGTGATACATGGACAATAAGGATAATGTTGGTATCTAAAGCTTTGGGGTCCGGCTGGGGAGCTCGCTTAGTTGGTAAAGTACTGTGGCACCAGCACAGGGGCATGTGTTTGAACCCCAGCACCCACGTAAAAGCTGAGCATGGTAGCCAGCACTTGTAATCCCAGTGCTGGAGACCTAAAGACATCTAGTGCATCTAGCCGGCCAGGTTAGTGAGATTGGTGAGCTCCATGTTCAGTGAGAGTCTCTACCTGACGGAGTAAGGTAGAGAGTAACTAAAGAAGACACCTGATCAACCTCTGCTCTCTGCACAGATACTCAGATGGTCACACATATCTGTGTACATGCAAATGAACACACACACACACACACACACACACACACACACACACACACACCTTAGGTGAGTTGTCTCGAGACTGGGGATTTCAGGGGCCCAATGATGGCTTTCATCTTTTCTTCTCTAGCATCCCATGCATTGGTCTTTTGTCCTTGACTTGTCCCCTTCTATAAAAGCTTCAAATGTCCCCTCTGCCTATCCACTACCTAGAGGTGCCGTAGAAGAGTTTTTTTCCTATATACTATCCGTTAGAGACAGTACCCATAGTCACACAGCCTCCAAGTGCACCCTACACCAATCAGGGCTAGGAGTAGGACCAACATCCATTTAGGGGGTGGGTGCTAGGCTCTGAGGCAAGCTACCTGGCTTCAAATTCCAGGTGTGCTGCTAATTGCTGGGTGATATCTCTGTGTTTGGTTCCCACACACACCAAATGGGAATATTATTAGACCTTAATTCTTGGGTTATGCAAAGGTTAATCCATGTAACAGCTTGCAGAACAGTGCCTGGTCTGTGTGAAGTAATGATATCTGAGTTCTAAGGGCACAGGATACACCCTAGACATTCATACTGCTAGGGCAGACATACACAGATACAAGGTTAGGACAGCTAGGGCCAGATTCCCGGCAGCCATGTATCTGGTTCTGCTTACACTCCCGTGTGTCCCCAAGCACATTTACTAACCATTGTCATTCCTACATCTCATCTGACTATCATCTATCTGTCTGTCTGTCCATCTGCCCGTCTGTTTCACCTATCCATCCATCCACTTATCCATCCATCTATCCATCTATCTATATCTCTCTCTTTGTTTTGTTTCGATTTTTTGAGACAGGCTTTCTCTGTGTGGCTGTCCTGGAATTTACAGAGATCAACCTGTCTCTGCCTCAGAGTGCCAGGACTAAAGGGGTGTGCCACCCCCACCTAGCTCTTTCGATCTGTGTATTTGTATTTGTTTGTTTGTTTCTTTTGAGACAGGTCTTGTTATATAGTCCCAGCTGGCTTAGACATTGTTGTATAGAGTAAATTAGCCTCAGACTTATGGCCACCTTCCAGCCCATGCCTCTGAGATCTAGGATTTTAGTCATGGGCCACTATACTCAGCTCAGTACAGCAGATTGGGTACAGTTCAGTTGGGACACCAAGAGCCTAAATTAATGGTTCTCATTAGGTTGTCTTTATTCCAACCAGGGAAATTACCTTCTCTGAAAATCTTTACTTTCTTTCTCTGGTGCCCATGGTCAACACATCTGTCAGGAAGAGGCTCACCTGGCAGGTGCAGAGAATGACAAAGAGGCTTGGCAGCTTGGCTAGTCGCTCATGCTGAGCCCTGCCCTGTACCGACTGTTTAGTCCAGGCTTAGACACCGCAACAGTGCTGATGTACAAAGGTTTAAGTAGCTCTCAACACATGTCAGACATAAATGACCCACATACTGTAGCTGGGATTGATGCACTCTGCCAAGTCAAGAGGAGAAAAAAATTACAGACCCGCATCCTCCTGCACCAATACCTGCTTTCTAACTGTGTAAGCACTTTGCCTGGAGTGGTGGTTATGTAAACTGTGGATTATCCATTAGGCAATGTCTGAGAAATGTGAGTGGGTGAAAAAAGGGAGAGTGGAAAAAAGCTAATAGATTTCCTAGGAAAACGCCATATGGGTCATGAATAACTCAGATGTTCTTGCTTCCAGTAGATAACTCTGGGGCTGACTGTAGAGCTGGGATATAGCCAGAGACCAGCAGAACACAGGTGTTGTGCTGCTGCTGCTAGTGGTGGTGGTGCTGTTGTTGCTGTTGTTATTGTTGTTGTTGCTGTTGTTGTTGCTGCTGCAGGTTGTCAGAAACTAGAACAAGGAAAAAGACTGACGATAACCAGTGTAAACAGAATAGTGCATCTCTACGAAAAGAGAAAAATGACCACGCTGGACTCCATCACACCATGTAGCTGGAGGGTTAAGAGCCTCTATGAAGGGTGTATAGTACCAAAAAAGCCCTACAGGGACAACTTCTGGAGATGTTTTGTATTTACTTGACACCTACGTTTTAAATATTCAGGGAAACTGAGAAAGGTTAAAGATCTATAAATACATGTAGAGAAATTATGAAGAACAGTGTAGAAAATGAAAGAGAAGAAGAGGGAAACTGTATCTACTGGGTGAGTGTCATACAACTACAATCCCAGCAGAGGCAGGAGGATGATGAGTTTGAGGCCAGCCTGGACTTTATAAGGCCCTTTTACAAAAACCACATGCCTGAAGAAGATCAGAATACACAGTGTGTATACTTGGATATATGTCCCAGAGGCAGGACAAGCTCAGCCTTGCAGGACTCAGCAGCTTAGAAAAACCAATTACATAGAAATGGAATGAAGTCAAACAGCCATGAAGCAAAGTAATGAAAAAAACCTGAGTCAGAGGTGGCATAGAATTCAAGAATAGTCTGAGTGTTTTGTGAAGACAACTGGAAGAAGGGAGTTCTGAGCCAGGCTGGGTTTAGAAAGGCATAGGAACTGTTGACTGACTATGAGAGAGAGGGTACGGGTGGTGGTGGTGGTGGTAGTGTCAGAAGCACTATATCAAAGAAGACTGAGTTGTGTAACATGATGGTGAGTGACTTACATGATCTCAAAGTCTTGGTTTCTGGCTGCACCACCTTTGGGTTCTCTATGTCTCTTAAAATCTCAGCTCCTTTTAGGGTACCTGTGGTGCATACGAAGCTGTATTCTAGCAGACCCAGCATTTGGCACCCAGCCATCAGCCAATACAAACCAACCTCCTCTCCCTTTCCAGTCTTTGAGGCAAACTCTACTCGGATCAGTATAGGCTCATTGGTTTGCAGCTGATCAAGATCATTCCTTGACCTCAAGTAGAACCCCTGTCTCAGGCTCTAAGAGACAACATATTGAAGGCAGAATTGTGACAGTTATCATGCAGTAACTGTTTGGTCATTTATCTACGTTTTCCTAGCTCCTTGAGAAAGATAGTTACAAGCTGTACCCCCAAGGCTCTGTGGCACACTGATGAGGCTTGATTAATATCTTCTAAATGGATGAAAGTGACCTGTGAGGAAAGACAGGGACTAGGGAATGAATGGTCAGTCGCGACTGCACAGAGAGCATTTGGAGAAACTTGGTGTGGGACAAAAGACCAAGGGAGAAAATGGTCGACACATCCAAAGTGGAGTTAGAGACACCCTCACAATTACCAACAACAAAGGAAAAGAATAAGGGTGGATGAGTCTGATTGTCTGTGTATGAGTGTAAAAGAGAAAGAAAAGGAGAAAGAAGGAAGAAGGAGAGAGAGAAAGAGGAGAAGAGAGATTGACTCAAGACCTAGAAAAGCCACCTGACTTTAAAGCCCAAACACGTGTATTCTGTGTAACACACTTAGGCTCATTGAAAAGGCGTTTTCAGTTGTATGAACAAAGCAGAAACCAGGACTTATGCTTTGAATAAGATGCATAATGCCTCCCATATAGAGAAAAACTCCTCAACCCAAGAAGGGTGTTACACAAGTGGATAAGCACACAGGGAAGCCTTGAGGTAGCATGGTTCAGGCACGAGTGCTGAGCCTCTCAGAAGGATTCCAGGCTCTTGGACCAAGTTCATTTTATCCCAAAGGGCAGACAAGAGCCTGTTATGCATGCTCTTGCTGCCCTAGTCTGACATCCTTGGCAGGCCATGGAAAACTAGAATGCTGTTCTTGAAGAATGGAACCAAAGACAAAAGCAGAGTCTCAAAGTAGGAAGATGATTTGTTCCCAAATTAGAGAATCCCCCCAACAGCTATTGAAAATAAATGCACTGTAAAGCTAAACGTGGTGCTGTGTGCCCACAATGCTAATACTTGGGGGGGTGGAGGCAAGAGGATCAGGGGTTTGAAGTCATCCTTGGCTAAATAGCACACTGGAAGCCACCTAGGTTTTGGGAGACCCTGTCTCAAAGCATATCACCACCACCAAAATACATTCTGTAACTAGGTATGCATCTACATGGAACCCGGATAAGAAGTTGGCCAGTAGAGAGATATTCTGTGTGAGGGATGTAGAAAGGCTAATAACCAACCCCATATACATATAATATACATATACATATACATGTATATATACATATGTGTGTGTGTGTGTGTGTTAAACTTCCCTGTGATAGAGCATACCCTGAGTTACTGTGTTGAACCCAAACATGAAAACCACCCCTCCATATTAGCCTATGGGATGTATTATTCATTAGCTCCTGTAAAGAAAAGCAGAGAACAGCAGGCTAGAGGGTCTCCAGAAGAGAGCTGGGCCAGTCCAACCTTGCTTCCTTCTGTGTGAATGACAGAAGGCTACAGCAGCACTCAACTGGCAATATATCTGACACTGTCCCTAAGTATAACCTTAGAATTAAAATTAAGATTCTGAATGGCACCCAACAGACGAGAAACTCGGAGGATTTCTCATGGCCTCTCTATCACTGTGTCCCTCTTGGCATTTTAATCAGTAATGTTAGTGGGGAGCAGGTGGAATCCTAGTGAATGTACCTTATTGACATGAGCGTGGCCATGTCATGGACCACAGTGCCCCAGACCCATGGGAATGTCAAAATCTGTCCAAGTACTGGTATTGACAAAGGGTTGACCTTTAGCTAAAACCAGGGTGCTCGGACAGTGTCAGCTACAGCTTCCTCATCTTGGATGTTGACTTTATTTGTAGAAACTCTTAACCTCATCCTCCTCAAGGATGACTGTGACCCAAGGCTGCCTTACACAAAGACCTCAAAGATCTTCCACTGAGATTACCCTAACTCCCCCTCGTTTGTGTTGTATAGATGAAGTGCTGAGTTTCTGGGCTGCTGTTGGGCATTGCCAGAAGAGTCCATGGCCTAGCAGATCTTGTGTGTGTGTGTGTGTGTGTGTGTGTGTGTGTGTGTGTGTTTATGGGTACACTTGTGTGAGGTGTCTGTGGAGGTCAGAGATGTTGTATTCCCCTGGAACTGGACTCATGGGTGTCCGTGGGCCCCCAGATGTGGGTGCAGGGAACAGAACTAAGTCTTGCAGAAGAACAGCAAATACTCTTAACTACTGAGCCATCTCCCCATCTTTTCAAGATTTCTTTTTATTATTTGTACTTATGTACTGCATGGGAGGTGGTATACATGTATGGATGCTCAAAGAGGCCAGAAGTATTAGATTCCCTGGAGCTGGAATTATAGGCAGTTGTGAGCCACCTGACGTGAGTGCTGGGAACTGAACTTGGGTCCTCTTCAAGAGCAGTGCATGTTCTTAACCACTGAACCAGCTTGACAACCCAAATAGCTGGTTTTAAGGAAGTTATTGACATAGGTTCTGTACTGTGCAAGATATGTCACAATATTGTTGTTGCTGTTGTTGTTGTCATTTTTATTATTGATACTGTTCCATCATTGCCCTAGTGGCCTGGAAGTCAGTATGTAGACCAGATTTGTCTCTAACTCACAGAGATCTGCCTAGCTCTGCCTCCCAAATGTTGGCATTAAAGGTGTGTGCTCAGCTAGTAAGTATACATTTTATTACTACTTCATAAATGAGAAAACTAGGGCTCAGAATGAAAAAAATTAGCATGTACAGCATCATAGATCCAGTAAGTAGGTAAGCAAAGACTTAAATATAGGCTCTGTGGACTTCCAAAATCACTGTTGTTAGTCAGATAAACACATTTATGATGCTCTTATGACATGAAGCTATCAGGACTAGATGATGCATTAGACAATTATCCAAAATATCAATAGTTTACCGTCAACACGGAGGTTGAAATAATGAACTGAAGTAGGGTCAATAACTGGAGTCCCAAAAATAAAACAAATGACTTGAGGAAACAACAGCTACACAAATACAAGATGGGAGAGAGAGTGGCCAGCAGCAACATGACAGGAGACTTGCTGGTTTCTCTTACAGGGTAGACTGAATAAACAGTAATAAATAGTATGGCTGCCGAATAATAAGAATCCAAATTGTCTTAATAGACCTAGAGGACCCCAAACAAAGGAAGACACGTGCTGTGCTGGGCCCTGCTTTAATGGCACTCACCCTGCAGTGTGTCCTGGAATCATGTTTTGAGAGGGATGATGAGAAAAAGAACCTCAAGGAAGATGGGAATTGTGGGAAGTGTTCCAAATGTGCAACAGCCATTTCTCAAGCTGCTACTTACAACCAGAATGTACTCTGCTTGAGCAGAGACAACCAGTCTGTGGGGACACCAGCTTTGTCTGCCTTCAATAGTTATGACCAAGAGGGGCCCTAGGACCTGGCTATCAAATGGTGCATCAGACACTGATCTTCTAGAACGGTCCTTAGAGAGCCACAGTAAACAACGAAGGAACACTGGATCTGGGATTGATATACAGATAGTCAAATGTGCTGTCTCCTGAACAAAATATCACAAATTAAAACAAACAAAAATGCCTAGCAGAGGCTAGAGGGGTGGCTCAGCGGTTAAGAGCACTGGCTGCTCTTCCAGAGGTACTGACTTCAATTCCCAGCAACCACATGGTGGCTCACAACCATCTGTAATGAGATCTGATGCCCTCTTAGTGTGCATGAGAACAGGATTCATGTGCATTAAATAAATAAATAATAAATAAACAAATAAATCTTTAAAAAAGATAACAAAAAAACCCCTAACAGACACACGAACAAGATTGACCAAGCCAGAAAAACTTAAAAGGCTTAAGGACAAGCAGTGAGTGGGTAAAATGTAGAGGTTTTTGTTTGTTTGTTTTTAAAATACAACAAAGATCAAAACAAATAATATAACCTAACACAGGAACAATATTTACCATATTCTGGGGGAAAGACTTAGAATTTTTGAATTTTATCCAGAGTATTCAGTCAAAAGATACAGGCAGGTAATGTGAATTTGGGGAGTATAGTATGGGAATGAATCACTGGAATTTACTATAGTACTATTTCATTTTAGAAGTTGTCAATAAGGGGCTGGAGAGATGGTTCATCAGTTAAGAGTACTAGCTACTCTTCCAGAGGACCCTAGTTCAATTCCCAGCACCTACATAACAGCTCACAACTGTCTGTAATCCCGGTTCTAGGAGATCCGACACCCTCACAGAAACATACATGCAGGCCAAACATCAGTGCACATAAAATAAATAAATAAAAAGAAATCATTAATTTTAAAAACAGTTGTTGATGGGGCTAAAAAGATGGCCCACTAGTTAGAACTACATATTGTTCCTGCAGAAGACCTGAGTTCAGTCCCTAGCACACTGTTACTCCAGCTCCAGAAGACCTGACACCCCCTTCAGGATTCTGTGAGTACTACACTCATGTGCACAACCCTCACCAACACACACACACACACACACCACACACACACACACAGAGTTAAAAATAAAATAAATTCTTTTTAAAAAGTTATTGATGACTTTCAAATGTAGCAAAACATAGTGGATACATCAAAATAAAAAAAAATGAAGACATGGGAAGGATATGTAGAAGACTCAGAAATTACTGCCGTGGGAATGATGTAAATATTGCAACCCTAAGGTAAGGTTAACAGAGTCAAAATTGGGCCAGGTGTAGTAGTGCATAGCTATAATCCTACCACCCAGGAGAACTAAGGCAGGAGGATCAGGAGTTTGAGGGTAGTGCATCTTACTGTGTGAGACTTAGGAAGGCAGACAGGCAGTGTCTTAGGTTTCTATAGCTGCGATGAAACTTCATGACCAAAAAACAGCTTGGGGAGGAATTGTTTGTTTTGTTCAAAGTCCCATTTAACAGATCATCATCAAAAGCAGTGAGGGCAAGAACTCAAGCAGGACAGGAACCTGGAGGCAGGAACTGAAGCAGAGGCCATGGAGGAGTGCTGCTTAAAGGCTTGCTCCTCGTGGCTTGCTCAGCCTGTTTCCTCAGACTACCCAGGACCACCAGCTCAGGGATGGCACCACCCTATCAATCACTGATTAAGAAAATGTCTTACAGCTGGGTCATTTGGAGACCTTTTCTCAAGATGAGCTTCCCTCCTTTCAGATGACTCTAGCTTGTGTCAAGTTGACATAAAACCAGCCAGGATAGGTTAGCAGGCTGAAAACGGGAAGTATTAGAAGAGGTGGAAGCAGGTTATGAATTTACTAGGAAACCATTTAAATCTCTCAAATTGAAACATTGTTTTACCCAGTAAGATGGCTGGATAAGTAAAAAACACTTGCCATCAAAGTCTGATGGCCTCAGTTGGATCCTGGGAATCCACAGTGGAAGGAAATAACTGATGGCTGAAAATTTTCTGTTCCCCCTCACACACACACACACACACACA